>NW_027197779.1:0-55031 GCF_038502225.1 Cherax quadricarinatus | reverse complement strand
ATGATGTTTTACTGCATATTTCGACGATTTATAGCATTTAGAACACTTTTCAGACAAACCTGATTTTTTAGCTAAAATTCATAGATTTTCAAACTTTTTTATCATAAGTACTGATGGAATTGAATTTTACGCTGAAAGTAACTTAAATATGACATTTTAGTGTAGTATTGCGTCAATATATATTTCAAGGGTGAAAATCCATGTATTATAGCTAAAAAGTAAGGTTTAATTGAAAAGTGCTCTAGATGCTGAAAATCGTCGAAATATGCAGTAAAACATCACTTTACTACATTTTTTTATTTTTTTTCAATGCTTGAGGTATTTTTAAAAATAGCAAAAGCATTGAAAAAATCGAAAATAATGGTAAAATGATGTTTTAATGCATATTTCGACGATTTGGAGCTATTTTTTAAAAATACCTGAAGCATTGAAAAAATCCCAAAATATGTTAAAATGATGTTTTACTGCATATTTCGACGATTTTCAGCATTTAGAACACTTTTCAATTAAACCTTACTTTTTAGCTAAAATACATGGATTTTCACACTTGAAAAATATATTGACACAATACTACACTGAAATGTCATATTTTAGCTACTTTCAGCATAAAATTCAATTCCATCAGTAATTCTGAGCAAAAAGTTTGAAAATCCATGAATTTTAGGAAAAAAATCAGGTTTGTCTGAAAAGTCTTCTAAATGCTCTAAATCGTCGAAATATGCAGCAAAACATCATTTTGCCATATTTTTCGATTTTTTCTATGCTTTACGTGTTTTTTAAATATATATAAAATGTATGAAATACTTAGAAAATCTGAAATACCTGAAGCATTGAAAAAATAGGAAAATATGGTAAAATGAAGTTTTACTGCATATTTCGACGATTTTGGAGCATTTAGAACACTTTTCAGACAAACCTGATTTTTTAGCTAAAATTCATGGATTTTAAAACTTTTTTATCTGAATTAATAATGGAATTCAAATTTTCGAAGTTTTCAACATTTTAAGGTATATTACATATTTTTCAAAAAACACATAAAATTTCGATGAAATTCAGAAATAATTTTGAATATTTCATATATTTTTTAAAAAATAGCAAAAGCATTGAAAAAAAATCGAAAAATGTGACAATATGATGTTTTACTTCATATATTGACGATTTAGAGCGTATAGAACACTTTTCAGGCAAACATTATTTTTTAGCTGAAATTCATGGATTTTCAACCTTTTTTATCAGAATTACAGATGGAATTGAATTTTATGCTGAAAGTAACTTAAATATGACATTTTAGTGTTGTATTGCGTCAATATATATTTCAAGTGTGAAAATATATGTATTTTAGCTAAAAAGTAAGGTTTAATTGAAAAGTGCTCCAAATGCTCAAAATCGTCGAAATATGCATTAAAACATCATTTTACCATATTTTTCGAACTTTTCAATGCTTTTTCTATTTTTTAAAAATACCCGAAGCATTGAAAAAATGGAAATATATGTTAGAAATGATGTTTTACTGCATATTTCGACGATTTTCAGCATTTAGAGCACTTTTCAATTAAACCTTACTTTTTAGCTAAAATACATGGATTTTCACACTTGAAATATATATTGACACAATATTACACTAAAAAGTCATATTTAAGTTACTTTCATAATGAAATTCAATTCCATCAGTAATTCTGATAAAAAGTTTGAAAATCCATGAATTTTAGCTAAAAAATCAGGTTTGTCTGAAAAGTCTTCTAAATGCTCTAAATCGTCGAAATATGCAGGAAAACGTCATTTTGCCATATTTTTCGATTTTTTAAATGCTTTTGGTATTTTTAAAAAATATATGAAATATATGAAATACCTAAAATGTTTGAAATACCTGAAGCATTGAAAAAATCGAAAAATATGGTAAAATGATTCTTTATTGCATATTTCGACGATTTGGAGCATTTAGAACACTTTCCAGACAAACCTGACTTTTTTAGCTTAAATTCCTGGATTTTCAAACTTTTTCATCAGAATTACTAATGGAATTGAAATTTTCGAGGCTTTTCAACATTTTAAATTATATTACATATTTTTCAAAAAGCCCATAAAATTTCGACGAAATTCAGAAATTTTGAATATTTCATATATTTTAAAAAAAATAGCAAAATCATTGAAAAAATGGAAAAATGTGGCAAAAATGATGTTTTACTGCATATTTCGACGATTTAGAGCGTTTAGAACACTTTTTAGACAAACCAGATTTTTTAGCTAAAATTCATTGATTTTCAAACTTTTCTATCAGAATTACTGATGGAATTGAATTTTAAGCTGAAAGTAAGTTAAATCTGACATTTAGTGTAGTATTGTGTCAATATATATTTCAAGTGTGAAAATCCATGTATTTTAGCTAAAAAGAAAGGTTTAATTGAAAAGTGCTCTAGATGATGAAAATCGTCGAAATATGCAGTAAAACATCATTTTACTATATTTTTTTTATTTTTGAAAATAGCAAAACCATTGAAAAAATCGAAAAATATGGTAAAATGATGTTTTACTGAATTTTTCGACGATTTGGAGCGTATAGAACACTTTTCAGGCAAACATGATTGTTTAGCTGAAATTCATGGATTTTCAAACTTTTTTATCAGAATTACTGATGGAATTGAATTTTATGCTGAAAGTAACTTAAATACGACATTTCAGTGTAGTATTATGTCAATATATATTTCAAGTGTGAAAATCCATGTATTAAAAAGTAAGGTTTAATTGAAAAGTGCTCTAAATGCTGAAAATCCTCGAAATATGCAGTAAAATATCATTTTGCCATATTTTTCTTTTTTTTCAACGCTTCAGGTATTTTTAAAAATAGCGAAAGCATTGAAAAAATCGAAAAAATAGTAAAATCATGTTTTAATGCATATTTCGACTATTTGGTGCATTTAGAGCACTTTTCAAACAAACCTTACTTTTTAGCTAAAATACATGGATTTTCACACTTGAAACATATATTGACACAATGCTACACTAAAATGTCATATTTAAGTTACTTTCAGCATAAAATTCAATTCCATCATTAATTCTGATAAAAAAGTTTGAAAATCCATGAATATTAGCTAAAAAATCAGGTACGTCTGAAAAGTCTTCTAAATACTCTAAATCGTCGAAATATGCAGCAAAACATCATTTTGCCATATTTTTCGATTTTTTCAATGCTTTTGGTGTTTTTTAAAACTATATAAAATGTATGAAATACTTAGAATATGTGAAATACCTGAAGCATTGATGAAATAGGAAAATATGGTAAAATGATGTTTTACTGCATATTTTGACGATTTTGGAGCATTTAGAACACTTTTCAGACAAACCTGATTTTTTAGCTAAAATTCATGGATTTTAAAACTTTTTTATCAGAATTACTAATGGAATTCAAATTTTCGATGTTTTCAACATTTTAAAGCATATTACATATTTTTCAAAAAGCCCATAAAATTTCGATGAAATTCAGAAATAATTTTGAATATTTCATATATTTTTTAAAAAATAGCAAAAGCATTGAAAAAAATCGAAATTGAGGCAATGTGATGTTTTACTTCATATATTGACGATTTAGAGCGTATAGAACACTTTTCAGGCAAACATGATTTTTTAGCTGAAATTCATGGATTTTCAAACTTTTTTATCAGAATTACTGATGGAATTGAATTTTATGCTGAAAGTATCTTAAATATAACATTTTAGTGTAGTATTGTGTCAATAAATATTTCAAGTGTGAAAATCAATGTATTTTAGCTAAAAAGTAAGGTTTAATTGAAAAGGGCTCTAAATGCTGAAAATCGTCGAAATATGCAGTAAAACATCATTATACCATATTTTTCGATTTTTTCAACGCTTCAGGTATTTTTAAAAATAGCGAAAGCATTGTAAAAATTGAAAAAAATAGTAAAATCATGTATTAATGCATATTTCGACGATATAGAGCATTTAGAGCAATTTTCAAATAAGCCTTTCTTTTTAACTAAAATACATGGATTTTCACACTTGAAATATATATTGACACAATACTACACTAAAATGTCAGATTTAAGTTACTTTCAGCATAAACTTCAATTCAATCAGTAATTCTGAAAAAAAAGTTTGAAAACCCATGAATTTTAGCTAAAAAATCAGGTTTGTTTGAAAAGTGTTCTAAATGCTCTAAATAGTCGAAATATGCAGTAAAACATCATTTTGACACATTTTTCCATTTTTTCAATGATTTTGCTATTTTTTTAAAAATACATGAAATATTCAAAATTATTTCTGAATTTCTTCGAAATTTTATGTGCTTTTTGAAAAATATGTAATATACTTTAAAATGTTGAAAAGCCTCGAAAATTTCAATTCCATTAGTAATTCTGATAAAAAAGTGTGAAAATCCATGAATTTTAGCTAAAAATTCAGCTTTGTCTGTAAAGTTTTCAAAATGCTCCAAATCGTCGAAATATGAAGTAAAACATCATTTTTACCATATTTTTCGATTTTTTGAATGCTTCAGGTATTTCATGTATTTCAGGTATTTCATATATTTCATATATTTTTTAAAAATTCCAAAAGCATTGAAAAATCTAAAAATGTGGCAAACTGATGTTTTACTGCATATTTCGACGATTTATAGCATTTAGGACACTTTTCAGACAAAACTGATTTTTTAGCTAATATTCATGGATTTTCAAGCTTTTTTATCAGAATTACTGATGGAATTGAATTTTATGCTGAGAGTAACTTAAATATGATATTTTAGTGTAGTATTGCGTCAATATGTATTTCAAGTGTGAAAATCCATGTATTATTGCTAAAAAGTAAGGTTTAATTGAAAAGTGCTATAGATGCTGAAAATCGTCGAAATATGCAGTAAAACATCATTTTACTATGATTTTCTATTTTTAAAAATAGCAAAACCATTGAAAAAATCGAAAAATATGGTAAAATTATGTTTTACTGCATTTTTCGACGATATGGAGCATTTAGAGCGCTTTTCAAACAAACCATTCTTTTTAGCTAAAATACATGGATTTTCACACTTGAAATATATATTGACACAATACTACACTAAAATGTCATATTTAAGTTACTTTCAGCATCAAATTCAATTCGATCAGTAATTCTGATAAAAAAGTTTGAAAATCCATGAATATTAGCTAAAAAATCAGGTTTGTATAAAAAGTCTTCTAAATGCTCTAAATCGTCGAAATGTGCAGCAAAACATCATTTTGCCATATTTTTCGATTTTTTCGTATTTTTAAAAAATATATGAAATATATGAAATACCTGAAATATATGATATAATTGAAGCATTGAAAAAATCGAAAAATATGCTAAAATGATGTTTTACTGCATATTTCGACGATTTGCAGCATTTAGAACACTTTTCAGACAACCCTGAATTTTTAGCTAAAATTCGTGGACTTTACTACTTTTTTATCAGAATTACCAATGGAATTAAAATTTTCGAGCGTTTTCACAATTTTAAAGTATATTATATATTTTTCAAAAAGCCCATAAAATTTTGATGAAATTCAGAAATAATTTTGAATATTTCGTATATTTTTTTAAAAAACCAAAAGTATTGAAAAAATCGAAGAATGTGGAAAAATGATGTTTTACTCCATATTTCGACGATTTACGGCATTTAGAACACTTTTCAGACAAATCTGATTTTTTAGCAAAAATTCATGAATTTTCAAACTTTTTTAGCAGAATTACTGATGGAATTGAATTTTATGCTGAAAGTAACTTAAATATGACATTTTAGTGTAGTATCGCGTCAATGTATATTTCAAGTGTGAAAATCCAAATATTATAGCTAGAAAGTAATGTTTAATTCAAAAGTGCTCTAGATGCTGAAAATCGTCGAAATGTTAAGCAAAACATCATTTTGCTATATTTATTTTATTTTTTCAATGCTTCAGGTACTTTTAAAAATAGCAAAAGCATTGAAAAAATCGAAAAATATAGTAAAATGAAGTTTTACTGCATATTTCGATTATTTGAGGCATTTAGAGCACTTTTTAAACAAACCCTTCTTTTTAGCTAAAATACATGGATTTTCACACTTGAAATATATATTGACACAATACTACACTAAAATGTCATATTTAAGTTACTTTCAGCATAAAAATCAATTCCATCAGTTATTCTGAGAAAAAAGTTTGAAAATCCATGAATATTAGCTAAAAAATCAGGTACGTCTAAAAAGTCTTCTAAATGCTCTAAATCGTCGAAATATGCAGCAAAACATCATTTTGCCATATTTTTCGATTTTTTCAATGCTTTTGGTGTTTTTTAAAACTACATAAAATGTTTGAAATACTTAGAATACGTGAAATACCTGAAGCATTGAAAAAATAGAAAAATATGGTAAAATGATGTTTTACTGCATATTTCGACGATTTGGAGCATTTAGAACACTTTCTAGACGAACCTGATTTTTTTAGATAAAATTCATGGATTTTCAAACTTTTTCATCAGAATTACTAATGGAATTGAAATTTTCGAGGCTTTTCAACATTTTAAAGTATATTACATATTTTTCAAAAAGCCCATAAAATTTCGATGAAATTCAGAAATAATTTTGAATATTTCATATATTTTTAAAAAATAGCAAAAGCATGGAACAAAATCGAAAAATTTGGCAATGTGATGTTTTACTTCATATATTGACGATTTAGAGCGTATAGAACACTTTTCAGGCAAACATGATTTTTTAGCTGAAATTCATGGATTTTCAAACTTTTTTATCAGAATTACTGATGGAATTGAATTTTATGCTGAAAATATGACATTTTAGTGTAGTATTGCGTCAATATATATTTCAAGTGTGAAAATATATGTATTTTAGCTAAAAAGCAAGGGTTAATTGAAAAGTGCTCTAATTGCTACAAATCGTCGAAATATGCATTAAAACATCATTTTATCATATTTTTCGAACTTTTCAATGCTTTTGCTATTTTTTAAAAATACCTGAAGCATTGAAAAAATCGAGAGATATGTTAAAAATGATGTTTTAATGCATATTTCGACGATTTTCAGCATTTAGAGCACTTTTCAATTAAACCTTACTTTTTAGCTAAAATACATGGATTTTTACACTTGAAATATATATTTACACAATATTACACTAAAAAGTCATATTTAAGTTACTTTCATCATAAAATTGAATTCCATCAGTAATTCTGATAAAAAAAGTTTGAAAATCCATGAATTTTAGCTGAAAAATCAGGTTTTTCTGAAAAGTGATCTAAATGCTCTAAATCGTCGAAATATGCAGTAAAACATCATTTTGCCATATTTTTCGATTTTTTCAATGCTTTTGGCATTTTTAAAAAATATATGAAATATATGAAATACCTGTAATATATGAAATACCTGAAGCATTGAAAAAATCGAAAAATATGGTAAAATGATGTTTTAATGCATATTTCGACGATTTGGAGCATTTAGAACACTTTCCAGACAAACCTGATTTTTTTAGCTAAAATTCATGGATTTTCAAACTTTTTCATCAGAATTACTAATGGAATTGAAATTTTCGAGGCTTTTCAACATTTTAAAGTATATTACATATTTTTCAAAAAGCCCATAAAATTTCGACGAAATTCAGAAATTTTGAATAATTCATATATTTTTTTAAAATATAGCAAAATCATTGAAAAAATGGAAAAATTGGCAGAATGGTGTTTTACTGCATATTTCGACGATTTAGAGCGTTTAGAACACTTTTCAGACAAATCAGATTTTTTAGCTAAAATTCATGGATTTTCAAACTTTTTTATCAGAATTACTGATGGAATTGAATTTTATGCTGAAAGTAACTTAAATATTGTGTCAATAAATATTTCAAGTGTGAAAATCCATGTATTTTAGCTAAAAAGTAAGGTTTAATTGAAAAGTGCTCTAAATGCTGAAAATCGTCGAAATATGCAGTAAAACATCATTTTACCATATTTTTCTATTTTTTCAATGCTTCAGGTATTTTTAAAAATAGCAAAAACATTGAAAAAATCGAAAAATATTATAAATTGATGTTTTAATGCATATTTCGACGATTTGGAGCATTTAGAGCACTTTTCAAACAAACCTTTCTTTTTAGCTAAAATACATGGATTTTCACACTTGAAATATATATTGACACAATACTACACTAAAATGTCATATTTAAGTTACTTTCAGCATAAAATTCAATTCCATCAGTAATTCTGATAAAAAAGTTTGAAAATCCATGAATTTTAGCTAAAAAATCAGGTTTGTCTGAAAAGTCTTCTAAATGCTCTAAATCGTCGAAATATGCAGTAAAACATCATTTTGCCATATTTATCGATTTTTTCAATGCTTTTGGTTTTTTTTTAAAATATGAAATATATGAAATGCCTGAAATATATGAAATACCTGAACCATTGAAAAAATAGAAAAATATGGTAAAATGATGTTTTACTGCATATATCGACGATTTGGAGCACTTTCCAGAAAACACTTTTTAGCTAAAATTCATGACAAACCTGATTTTTTAGCTTTTCAAATTTTATTCATTTTTCAAAAAGCCCATTTTCAAAATTCAGAAATTTTGATATTTCAGATATTTTTTAAAAAACCAGCAAAATATTGAAAAAATGGAAAAATTGGCAAATGATGTTTTACTGCATATTTCGACGATTTAGAGCAGAACACTTTTCAAAGTATATTTTTTAGCTAAAAGTATTTTTTCAAACTTTTCTATCAGAATTACTGATGGAATTGAATTTCGATGAAATTAGTATTGTGTCAATATTGAAATATACTTTTAGAATATTTCATATAAATATTTTTTTAAAAAAAATAGCAAAACCATTGAAAAAATCGAAAAATATGGTAAAATGATGTTTTACTGCATTTTTCGACGATTTGGAGCGTATAGAACACTTTTCAGGCAAACATGATTTTTTAGCTGAAATTCATGGATTTTCAAACTTTTTTATCAGAATTATTGATGGAATTGAAATTTATGCTGAAAGTAACTTAAATATAACATTTCAGTGTAGTATTGTGTCAAAATATATTTCAAGTGTGAAAATCCATGTATTTTATCTAAAAAGTAAGGTTTAATTGAAAAGTGCTCTAAATGCTGAAAATCGTCGAAATATGCAGTAAAACATCAGTTTACCATATTTTTCTATTTTTTCAACACTTCAGGTATTTTTAAAAATAGCGAAAGCATTGAAAAATCGAAAAAATAGTAAAACCATGTTTTAATGCATATTTCGACTATTTGGTGCATTTAGAGCACTTTTCAAACAAACCCTTCTTTTTAGCTAAAATACATGGATTTTCACACTTGAAACATATATTGACACAATGCTACACTAAAATGTCATATTTAAGTTACTTTCAGCATCAAATTCAATTCCATCAGTAATTCTGATAAAAAAGTTTGAAAATCCATGAATATTAGCTAAAAAATCAGGTACGTCTGAAAAGTCTTCTAAATGCTCTAAATCGTCGAAATATGCAGCAAAACATCATTTTGCCATATTTTTCGATTTTTTCAATGCTTTTGGTGTTTTTTAAAACTATATAAAATGTATGAAATACTTAGAATATGTGAAATACCTGAAGCATTGAAAAAATAGAAAAATATGGTAAAATGATGTTTTACTGCATATTTCGACGATTTGGAGCATTTAGAACACTTTTCAGACAAACCTGATTTTTTAGCTAAAATTCATGGATTTTAAAACTTTTTTATCAGAATTACTAATGGAATTCAAATTTTCGATGTTTTCAACATTTTAAAGTATATTACATATTTTTCAAAAAGCCCATAAAATTTCGATGAAATTCAGAAATAATTTTGAATATTTCATATATTTTTTAAAAAATAGCAAATGCATTGAAAAAATCGAAAAATGTGGCAATATGATGTTTTACTTCATATATTGACGATTTAGAGCGTTTAGAACACTTTTCAGGCAAACCTGATTTTTTAGCTAAAATTCATGGATTTTCAAACTTTTTTATCAGAATTACTGATGGAATTGAATTTTATGCTGAAAGTAACTTAAATATGACATTTCAGTGTAGTATTGTGTCAATATATATTTCAAGTGTGAAAATCCATGTATTTTAGCTAAAAAGTAAGGTTTAATTGAAAAGTGCTCTAAATGCTGAAAATCGTCGAAATATGCAGTAAAACATCATTTTAAAATATTTTTCTATTTTTTCAACGCTTTAGGTATTTTTAAAAATTGCGAAAGCATTGAAAAAATCGAAAAAATAGTCAAATCATGTTTTAATGCATATTTCGACGATTTGGAGCATTTAGAGCAATTTTCAAATAAGCCTTTCTTTTTAGCTAAAATACATGGATTTTCACACTTGAAATATATATTGACACAATACTACACTAAAATGTCAGATTTAAGTTACTTTCAGCATAAACGTCAATTCAATCAGAAATTCCC
Source organism: Cherax quadricarinatus (assembly GCF_038502225.1). Lineage (NCBI taxonomy): Eukaryota > Metazoa > Arthropoda > Malacostraca > Decapoda > Parastacidae > Cherax > Cherax quadricarinatus. Next base: position 44,583 of record NW_027197779.1, on the reverse strand, counting down.
ATAAAAAAGTTTGAAAACCCATGAATTTTAGCTAAAAAATCAGGTTTGTCTGAAAAGTGTTCTAAATGCTCTAAATAGTCGAAATATGCAGTAAAACATCATTTTGACACATTTTTCCATTTTTTCAATGATTTTGCTATTTTTTAAAAAATATATGAAATATTCAAAATTATTTCTGAATTTCTTCGAAATTTTATGGGCTTTTTGAAAAATATGTAATATACTTTAAAATGTTGAAAAGCCTCGAAAATTTCAATTCCATTAGTAATTCTGATAAAAAAGTTTGAAAATCCATGAATTTTAGCTAAAAAATCAGGTTTGTCTGTAAAGTTTTCAAAATGCTCCAAATCGTCGAAATATGCAGTAAAATATCATTTTACCATATTTTTCGATTTTTTCAATGCTTCAGGTATTTCATGTATTTCAGGTATTTCATATATTTCATATATTTTTTAAAAATTCCAAAGGCATTGAAAAAATCGAAAAATGTGGGAAACTGATGTTTAACTGCATATTTCGACGATTTATAGCTTTTAGGACACTTTTCAGACAAACCTGATTTTTTAGCTAAAATTCATAGATTTTCAAACTTTTTTTTCAGAATTACTGATGAAATTGAATTTTATGCAGAAAGTAACTTAAATATGACATTTTAGTGTAGTATTGCGTCAATATATATTTCAATTGTGAAAATCCATGTATCATAACTAAAAAGTAAGGTTTAATTGAAAAGTGCTCTAGATGCTGAAAATCGTCGAAATATGCAGTAAAACATCATTTTACTATATTTTTTGATTTTTAAAAATAGCAAAACCATTGATAAAAATCGAGAAATATGGTAAAATGATGTTTTACTGCATTTTTCGACGATTTGGAGCATTTAGAGCACTTTTCAAACAAAGCCTTCTTTTTAGCTAAAATACATGGATTTTCCCATTTGAAATATATATTGACACAATACTACACTAAAATGTCATAATTAAGTTACTTTCAGCAACAAATTCAATTCCATCAGTAATTCTGATAAAAAAGTTTGAAAATCCATGAAAATTAGCTAAAAAATCTGGTTTGTCTGAAAAGTCTTCTAAATGCTCTAAATCGTCGAAATATGCAGCAAAACATCATTTTGCCATATTTTTTCGATTTTTTCAATGCTTTTGGTATTTTTAAAAAATATATGAAATATATGAAATACCTGAAATATATGAAATACCTGAAGCATTGAAAAAATCGAAAAATATGCTAAAATGACGTTTTAATTCATATTTCGACGATTTGCAGCATTTACAACACTTTTCAGACAAACCTGATTTTTTAGCTAAAATTCATGGTCTTTAAAACTTTTTTATCAGAATTACCAATGGAATTAAAATTTTCGAGGCTTTTCACAATTTTAAGTACATTATATATTTTTCAAAAAGCCCATAAAATTTTGATGAAATTCAGAAATAATTTTGAATATTTCATATATTTTTCAAAAATACCAAAAGTATAGAAAAAATCGAAGAATGTGGAAAATGATGTTTTACTGCATATTTCGACGATTTACAGCATTTAGAACACTTTTCAGACAATCCTGATTTTTACCAAAAATTCATGGATTTTCAAACTTTTTTATCAGAATAACTGATGGAATTGAATTTTATGCTGAAAGTAACTTAAATATGATATTTTAGTGAAGTATTGTGTCAATAAATATTTCAAGTGTGAAAATCCATGTATAAAGTAAGGTTTAATTGAAAAGTGCTATAAATGCTGAAAGTCGCCGAAATATGGAGAAAAACATCATTTTACAATATTTTTCGATTTTTTCAATGCTTTAGGTATTTTTAAAAATTCCAAAAGCGTTGAAAAAAATGGAAAAATTGGGTGACATGATGTTTTATGCATATGTCGACGATTTGCAGCATTTAGAACACTTTTCAGACAAACCTGATTTTTTAGCTAAAATTCATAGATTTTCAAACTTTTTTATGAGAAGTACTGATGGAATTGAATTTTATGCTGAAAGTGACTTAAATATGACATTTTAGTGTAGTATTGCGTCAATATATATTTCAAGTGTGAAAATCCATGTATTATAGCTAAAAAGTAAGGTTTAATTGAAAAGTGCTCTAGATGCTGAAAATCGTCGAAATATGCAGTAAAACATCATTTTACTACATTTTTTGATTTTTTCAATGCTTCAGGTATTTTTAAAAATAGCAAAAGCATTGAAAAAATCGAAAAATATGGTAAAATGATGTTTTACTGCATATTTCGACGATTTGGAGCTATTTTTTAAAAATACCTGAAGCATTGAAAAAATCCAAAAATATGTTAAAATGATGTTTTACTGCATATTTCGACGATTTTCAGCATTTAGAACACTTTTCAATTAAACCTTACTTTTTAGCTAAAATACATGGATTTTCACACTTGAAATATATATTGACACAATACTACACTAAAATGTCATATTTTAGTTACTTTCAGCATAAAATTCAATTCCATCAGTAATTCTGATAAAAAAGTTTGAAAATCCATGAATTTTAGCTAAAAAATCAGGTTTGTCTGAAAAGTCTTCTAAATGCTCTAAATCGTCGAAATATGCAGCAAAACATCATTTTGCCATATTTTTCGATTTTTTCTATGCTTTACGTGTTTTTTAAAAATATATAAAATGTATGAAATACTTAGAAAATGTGAAATACCTGAAGCATTGAAAAAATAGGAAATTATCGTAAAATGATGTTTTACTGCATATTTCGACGATTTGGAGCATTTAGAACACTTTTCAGACTAACCTGATTTTTTAGCTAAAGTTCATTGATTTTAAAACATTTTCATCAGTATTGCTAATGGAATTCAAATTTTCGATGTTTTCAACATTTTAAAGTATATTACATATTTTTCAAAAAACCCATAAAATTTCGATGAAAATCAGAAATAATTTTGAATATTTCATATATTTTTTAAAAAATAGCAAAAGCATTGAAAAAAATCGAAAAATGTGGCAATATGATGTTTTACTTCATATATTGACGATTTAGAGCTTATAGAACACTTTTCAGGCAAACATGATTTTTTAGCTGAAATTCATGGATTTTCAAACTTTTTTATCAGAATTACTGATGGAATTGAATTTTATGCTGAAAGTAACTTAAATATGACATTTTAGTGTAGTATTGTGTCAATATATATTTCAAGTGTGAAAATACATGTATTTTAGCTAAAAAGTAAGGTTTAATTGAAAAGTGCTCTAAATGCTCCAAATCGTCGAAATATGCATTAAAACATCATTTTACCATATTTTTCGATTTTTTCAATGCTTTTGCTATTTTTTAAAAATACCCGAAGCATTGAAAAAATCGAAAAATATGTTAAAATGATGTTTTACTGCATATTTCGACGATTTTCAGCATTTAGAGCACTTTTCAATTAAACCTTACTTTTTATCTAAAATACATGGATTTTCACACTTGAAATATATATTGACACAATATTACACTAAAAAGTCATATTTAAGTTACTTTCAGCATACAATTCAATTCCATCAGTAATTCTGATAAAAAGTTTGAAAATCCATGAATTTTAGCTAAAAAATCAGGTTTGTCTGAAAAGTCTTCTAAATGCTCTAAATCGTCGAAATATGCAGGAAAACGTCATTTTGCCATATTTTTCGATTTTTTCAATGCTTTTGGAATTTCTAGAAAATATATGAAATATATGAAGTACCTGAAATATATGAAATACCTGAAGCATTGAAAAAAATCGAAAAATATGGTAAAATGATGTTTTATTGCATATTTCGACGATTTGGAGCATTTAGAACACTAGACAAACCTGATTTTTTTAGCTAAAATTCATGGATTTTCAAACTTTTTTATCAGAATTACTAATGGAATTGAAATTTTCGAGGCTTTTCAACATTTTAAAGTATATTACATATTTTTCAAAAAGCCCATAAAATTTCGACGAAATTCAGAAATTTTGAATATTTCATATATTTTTTTAAAAAAAATAGCAAAATCATTGAAAAAATGGAAAAATGTGGCAAAATGATGTTTTACTGCATATTTCGACGATTTAGAGCATTTAGAACACTTTTCAGACAAACCAGATTTTTTAGCTAAAATTCATGGATTTTCAAACTTTTTTATCAGAATTACTGATGGAATTGAATTTTATGCTGAAAGTAACTTAAATATGACATTTTAGTGTAGTATTGTGTCAATACATATTACAAGTGTGAAAATCCATGTATTTTAGCTTAAAAGTAAGGTTTAATTGAAAAGTGCTCTAAATGCTGAAAATCGTCGAAATATACGATTTCGAGCATTTAGAACACTTTTCAGACAAACCTGATTTTTTAGCTAAAATTCATGGATTTTCAAACTTTTTTATCAGAATTACTGATGGAATTGAATTTTATGCTGAAAGTAACTTAAATATGACATTTTAGTGTAGTATTGTGTCAATATATATTTCAAGTGTGAAAATCCATGTATTTTAGCTAAAAAGTAAGGTTTAATTGAAAAGTGCTCTAAATGCTGAAAATCGTCGAAATATGCAGTAAAACATCATTTTACCATATTTTTCTATTTTTTCAATGCTTCAGGTATTTTTAAAAATAGCAAAAGCATTGAAAAAATCGAAAAATATGGTAAAATGATGTTTTACTGCATATTTCGACGATTTGGAGCATTTAGAGCACTTTTCAAACAAACCTTTCTTTTTAGCTAAAATACATGGATTTTCACACTTGAAATATATATTGACACAATACTACACTAAAATGTCATATTTAAGTTACTTTCAGCATAAAATTCAATTCCATCAGTAATTCTGATAAAAAAGTTTGAAAATCCATGAATTTTAGCTAAAAAATCAGGTTTGTCTGAAAAGTCTTCTAAATGCTCTAAATCGTCGAAATATGCAGCAAAACATCATTTTGCCATATTTTTCGATTTTTTCAATGCTTTTGGTGTTTTTTAAAACTATATAAAATGTATGAAATACTTAGAATATGTGAAATACCTGAAGCATTGAAAAAATAGAAAAATATGGTAAAATGATGTTTTACTGCATATTTCGACGATTTGGAGCATTTAGAACACTTTTCAGACAAACCTGATTTTTTAGCTAAAATTCATGGATTTTAAAACTTTTTTATCAGAATTACTAATGGAATTGAAATTTTCGAGGCTTTTCAACATTTTAAAGTATATTACATATTTTTCAAAAAGCCCATAAAATTTCGATGAAATTCAGAAATAATTTTGAATATTTCACATATTTTTTAAAAAATAGCAAAAGCATTGAAAAAATCGAAAAATATGGCAAAATGATGTTTTGATGCATATTTCGACGATTTAGAGCATTTAGAACACTTTTCAGACAAACCTAATTTTTTAGCTGTAATTCATGGATTTTCAAACTTTTTTATCAGGATTACTGATGGAATTGAATTTTATGCTGAAAGTAACTTAAATATGACATTTTAGTGTAGTATTGCGTCAATATATCTTTCAAGTGTAAAAATGCATGTATTTTAGCTAAAAAGTAAGGTTTAATTGAAAAGTGCTCTAAATGCTGAAAATCGTCGAAATATACAGTAAAACATCATTATGCCATATTTTTAGATTTTTTCAATGCTTTTAGTATTTTTTAAAAATACCCGAAGCATTGAAAAAATCGAAATATATGTTAAAATGATGTTTTACTGCATATTTCGACGATTTTCAGCTTTTAGAGCACTTTTCAACTAAACCTTACTTTTCATCTAAAATACATGGATTTTCACACTTGAAATATATATTGACACAATATTACACTAAAAAGTCATATTTAAGTTACTTTCAGCATACAATTCAATTCCATCAGTAATTCTGATAAAAAGTTTGAAAATCCATGAATTTTAGCTAAAAAATCAGGTTTGTCTGAAAAGTCTTCTAAATGCTCTAAATCGTCGAAATATGCAGGAAAACGTCATTTTGCCATATTTTTCGATTTTTTCAATGCTTTTGGTATTTTTAAAAAATATATGAAATATATGAAATACCTGAAATATATGAAATACCTGAAGCATTGAAAAAAATCGAAAAATATGGTAAAATGATGTTTTATAGCATATTTCGACGATTTGGAGCATTTAGAACACTTTCCAGACAAACCTGATTTTTTAGCTAAAATTCATCGATTTTCAAACTTTTTGATAAGAATTACTAATGGAATTGAAATTTTCGAGGCTTTTCAACATTTTAAAGTATATTACATATTTTTCAAAAAGCCCATAAAATTTCGACGAAATTCAGAAATTTTGAATATTTCATATATTTTTTTAAAAAATAGCAAAATCATTGAAAAAATGGAAAAATGTGGCAAAATGATGTTTTACTGCATATTTCGACGATTTAGAGCGTTTAGAACACTTTTCAGACAAACCAGATTTTTTAGCTAAAATTCATTGATTTTCAAACTTTTTTATCTGATGAATTACTGATGGAATTTTAGAGTATTTCAATATATATTTCAAGCTGTAAAGTAAAAAGTAAGGTTTAATTGAAAAGTGCTTAAATCGTGACATTTTTAGTGTAGTATTGTGTCAATATATATTTCAAGTGTGATCATTTTACTCTAAATGCTGATTTATTAAAACATCATTTTACCACATTTTTCATTTTTTTCAACGCTTTTGCTTTTTTCTAAAAATAACGAAAGCATTGAAAAAATCGAAAAATATAGTAAAATGATGTTTTACTGCATATTTCGACGATTTAGAGCATTTAGAACACTTTTCAGACAAACCTGATTTTTTAGCTGAAATTCATGGATTTTCAAACTTTTTTATCAGAATTACTGATGGAATTGAATTTTATGCTGAAAGTAACTTAAATATGACATTTTAGTGTAGTATTGTGTCAATATATATTTCAAGTGTGAAAATCCATGTATTTTAGCTAAAAAGTAAGGTTTAATTGAAAAGTGCTCTAAATGCTGAAAATCGTCGAAATATGCAGTAAAACATCATTTTACCATATTTTTCGATTTTTTCAATGCTTTTGGTATTTTTAAAAGTACCTGAAGCATTGAAAAAAACGAAAAATATTGTAAAATGATGTTTTACTGCATATTTCGACGATTTGGAGCATTAAGAGCAATTTTCAAATAAGCCTTTCTTTTTAGCTAAAATACATGGATTTTCACACTTGAAATATATATTGACACAATATTACAATAAAAAGTCATATTTAAGTTACTTTCAGCATACAATTCAATTCCATCAGTAATTCTGATAAAAAAGTTTGAAAATCCATGAATTTTAGATAAAAAATCAGGTTTGTCTGAAAAGTGTTCTAAATGCTCTAAATCATCGAAATATGCAGGAAAACATCATTTTGCCATATATTTCGATTTTTTCAATGCTTTTGGTATTTTTAAAAAATATGTGAAATATTTGAAATACCTGAAATATATGAAATACCTGACGCATTGAAAAAATCGAAAAATATGGTAAAATGATGTTTTACTGCATATTTCGACGATTTGGAGCATTTAGAACACTTTTCAGACAAACCTGATTTTTTAGCTAAAATTCATGGATTTTCAAACTTTTTTATCAGAATTACTAATGGAATTGAAATTTTCGAGGCTTTTCAACATTTTAAAGTGTATTACATATTTTTCAAAAAGCCCATGAAATTCGACGAAATTCAGAAATAATTTTGAATATTTCATGTATTTTTTAGAAAATAGCAAAAGCATTGAAAAAATCGAAAAATGTGGCAAAATGATGTTTTACTGCATATTTCGACGATTTAGAGCATTTAGAACACTTTTCAGACAAACCTGATTTTTTAGCTAAAATTCATTGATTTTCAAACTTTTTTATCAGAATTACTGATGGAATTGAATTTTATGCTGAAAGTACCTTAAATCTGACATTTTAGTGTAGTATTGTGTCAATATATATTTCAAGTGTGAAAATCCATGTATTTTAGCTAAAAAGTAAGGTTTAATTGAAAAGTGCTCTAAATGCTGAAAATCGTCGAAATATGCAGTAAAACATCATTTTACCATATTTTTCTATTTTTTCAACGCTTTAGGTATTTTTAAAAATAGCGAAAGCATTGAAAAAATCGAAAAAATAGTCAAATAATGTTTTAATGCATATTTCGACGATTTGGAGCATTAAGAGCAATTTTCAAATAAGCCTTTCTTTTTAGCTAAAATACATGGATTTTCACACTTGAAATATATATTGACACAATACTACACTAAAATGTCATATTTAAGTTACTTTCAGCATAAAATTGAATTCCATCAGTAATTCTGATAAAAAAGTTTGAAAATCCATGAATTTTAGCTAAAAAATCAGGTTTGTCTGAAAAGTGTTCTAAATGCTCCAAATCGTCGAAATATGCAGTAAAACATCATTTTACCTTATTTTTCGATTTTTTCAATGCTTCAGGTATTTCATATATTTCAGGTATTTCATATGTTTCAGGCTTTTTGAAAAATTTTAAATACCCATTAAAATTTCGATGAAATTCAGAAATTTTTAAAAATATTTTTTAAAAACCAGAGGCATTGAAAAAATCGAAAAATCTGGCAAAATGATGTTTTACTGCATATTTCGACGATTTATAGCATTTAGAACACTTTTCAGACAAACCTGATTTTTTAGCTAAAATTCATAGATTTTCAAACTTTTTTATCAGAAGTACTGATGGAATTGAATTTTATGCTGAAAGTAACTTAAATATGACATTTTAGTGTAGTATTGCGTCAATATATATTTCAAGTGTGAAAATCCATGTATTATAGCTAAAAAGTAAGGTTTAATTGAAAAGTGCTCTAGATGCTGAAAATCGTCGAAATATGCAGTAAAACATCATTTTACTACATTTTTTGATTTTTTGAATGCTTCAGGTATTTTTAAAAATAGCAAAAGCATTGAAAAAATCGAAAAATATGGTAAAATGATGTTTTACTGCATATTTCGACGATTTGGAGCATTTAGAGCACTTTTCAAACAAACCTTACTTTTTAGCTAAAATACATGGATTTTCACACTTGAAATATATATTGACACAATACTACACTAAAATGTCATATTTAAGTTACTTTCAGCATAAAATTCAATTCCATCAGTAATTCTGATAAAAAAGTTTGAAAATCCATGAATTTTAGCTAAAAAATCAGGTTTGTCTGACAAGTCTTCTAAATGCTCTAAATCGTCGAAATATGCAGCAAAACATCATTTTGCCATATTTTTCGATTTTTTCAATGCTTTAGGTGTTTTTTAAAAATATATAAAATGTATGAAATACTTAGAATATGTGAAATACCTGAAGCATTGAAAAAATAATGAAATAAGGTAAAATGATGTTTTACTGCATATTTCGACGATTTGGAGCATTTAGAACACTTTTCAGACAAACCTGATTTTTTAGCTAAAATTCATGGATTTAAAACTTTTTTATCAGAATTAGTAATGGAATTGAAATTTTCGAGGTTTTCAACATTTTAAAGTATATTACATATTTTTCAAAAAGCCCATAAAATTTCGATGAAATTCAGAAATAATTTTGAATATTTCATATAATTTTTAAAAAAAAGCAAAAGCATTGAAAAAATCGAAAAATGTGGCAATATGATGTTTTACTTCATATATTGACGATTTAGAGTGTATAGAACACTTTTCAGGCAAACATGATTTTCTAGCTGAAATTCATGGATTTTCAAACTTTTTTATCAGAATTACTGATGGAATTGAATTTTATGCTGAAAGTAACTTAAATATGACATTTTAATGTAGTATTGCGTCAATATATATTTCAAGTGTGAAAATACATGTATTTTAGCTAAAATGTAAGGTTTAATTGAAAAGTGCTCTAAATGCTCCAAATCGTCGAAATATGCATTAAAACATCATTTTACCATATTTTTCGAACTTTTCAATGCTTTTGCTATTTTTTAAAAATACCCGAAGCATTGAAAAAATCGAAAAATATCTTAAAAATGATGTTTTACTGCATATTTCGACGATTTTCAGCATTTAGAGCACTTTTCAATTAAATCTTACTTTTTAGCTAAAATACATGGATTTTCACACTTGAAATATATATTGACACAATATTACACTAAAAAGTCATATTTAAGTTACTTTCATCATAAAATTCAATTCCATCAGTAATTCTGATAAAAAGTTTGAAAATCCATGAATTTTAGCTAAAAAATCAGGTTTGTCTGAAAAGTCTTCTAAATGCTCTAAATCGTCGAAATATGCAGGAAAACGTCATTTTGCCATATTTTTCGATTTTTTCAATGCTTTTGGTATTTTTAAAAAATATATGAAATGTATGAAATACCTGAAATATATGAAATACCTGAAGCAATGAAAAAAAATTGAAAAATATGGTAAAATGATGTTTTATGGCATATTTCGACGATTTGGAGCATTTAGAACACTTTCCAGACAAACCTGATTTTTTAGCTAAAATTCATGGATTTTCAAACTTTTTCATCAGAATTACTAATGGAAATGAATTTTTCGAGGCTTTTCAACATTTTAAAGTATATTACATATTTTTCAAAAAGCCCATAAAATTTCGACGAAATTCAGAAATTTTGAATATTTCATATATATTTTTTTAAAAAATAGCAAAATCATTGAAAAAAAAATGGAAAAATGTGGCAAAATGATGTTTTACTGCATATTTCGACGATTTAGAGCATTTAGAACACTTTTCAGACAAACCAGATTTTTTTGCTAAAATTCATTGATTTTCAAACTTTTTTTTCAGAATTACTGATGGAATTGAATTTTATGCTGAAAGTAACTTAAATCTGACATTTTAGTGTAGTATTGTGTCAATATATATTTCAAGTGTGAAAATTCATGTATTTTAGCTAAAAAGTAAGGTTTAATTGAAAAGTGCTCTAAATGCTGAAAATCGTCGAAATGTGCAGTAAAACATCATTTTACCATATTTTTCTATTTTTTCAACGCTTCAGGTATTTTTAAAAATAGCGAAAGCATTGAAAAAATCGAAAAAATAGTAAAATCATGTTTTAATGCATATTTCGACGATTTGGAGCATTTAGAGCAATTTTCAAATAAGCCTTTCTTTTTAGCTAAAATACATGGATTTTCACACTTAAAATATATATTGACACAATACTACACTAAAATGTCAGATTTAAGTTACTTTCAGCATAAACTTCAATTCAATCAGTAATTCTGATAGAAAAGTTTGAAAACCCATGAATTTTAGCTAAAAAGTCAGGTTTGTCTGAAAAGTGTGCTAAATGCTCTAAATAGTCGAAATATGCAGTAAAACATCATTTTACCATATTTTTCGATTTTTTCAATGCTTCAGGTATTTCATGTATTTCAGATATTTCATATATTTCATATATTTTTTAAAAAAACAAAAGCATTGAAAAAATCGAAAAATATCGCAAAATGATGTTTTGCTGCATATTTCGACGATTTGGAGCATTTAGAATACTTTTCAAACAAACCATATTTTTTAGCTAAAATTCATGGATTTTCAAACTTTTTTATCAGAATTACTAATGGAATTGAAATTTTCGAGGCTTTTTGAAAAATATGTAATATACTTTAAAATTTCGATGAAATTCAGAAACAATTTTGAGTATTTCACATATTTTTTAAAAATACCAAAAGCATTGAAAAAATCGAAAAATGTGGCAAACTGATGTTTTACTGCATATTTCGACGATTTATAGCATTTAGAACATTTTTCAGACAAACCTGATTTTTTAGCTAAAATTCATAGATTTTCAAACTTTTTTTTCAGAATTACTGATGGAATTGAATTTTATGCTGAAAGTAACTTAAATATGACATTTTAGTGTAGTATTGCGTCAATATATATATCAAGTGTGAAAATCCATGTATTATAGCTAAAAAGTAAAGTTTAATTGAAAAGTGCTCTAGATGCTGAAAATCGTCGAAATATGCAGTAAAACATCAATTAACTATATTTTTTGATTTTTAAAAATAGCAAAACCATTGAAAAAATCGAAAAGTATGGTAAAATGATGTTTTACTGCATTTTTCGACGATTTGGAGCATTTAGAGCACTTTTCAAACAAATCCTTCTTTTTAGCTAAAATACATGGATTTTCACACTTGAAATTTATATTGACACAATACTACACTAAAATGTCATATTTAAGTTACTTTCAGCATCAAATTCAATTCCATCAGTAATTCTGATAAAAAAGTTTGAAAATCCATGAATATTAGCTAAAAAACCAGGTTTGTCTGAGAAGTCTTCTAAATGCTCCAAATCGTCGAAATATGCAGTAAAACATCATTTTACCTTATTTTTCGATTTTTTCAATGCTTCAGGCATTTCATGTATTTCAGGTATTTCATATGTTTCACATAATTTTTAAAAACCAGTATCGCAAAATTTGATGTTTTAAAATTTCGACGATTTATAGCATTTAGAACACTTTTCAGACAAACCTGATTTTTTAGCTAAAATTCAAAGATTTTCAAACTTTTTTATCAGAAGTACTGATGGAATTGAATTTTATGCTGAAAGTAACTTAAATATGACATTTTAGTGTAGTATTGCGTCAATATATATTTCAAGTGTGAAAATCCATGTATTATAGCTAAAAAGTAAGGTTTAATTGAAAAGTGCTCTAGATGCTGAAAATCGTCGAAATATGCAGTAAAACATCATTTTACTACATTTTTTGATTTTTTGAATGCTTCAGGTATTTTTAAAAATAGCAAAAGCATTGAAAAAATCCAAAAATATGTTAAAATGATGTTTTACTGCATATTTCGACGATATTCAGCATTTAGAGCACTTTTCAATTAAACCTTACTTTTTAGCTAAAATACATGGATTTTCACACTTGAAATATATATTGACACAATACTACACTAAAAAGTCATATTTAAGTTACTTTCATCATAAAATTCAATTCCATCAGTAATTCTGATAAAAAGTTTGAAAATCCATGAATTTTAGCTAAAAATTGCCACATTTTTCGATTTTTTTCAATGGTTTTGCTATTTTTGAAAAATATATGAAATATTCTAAAATTATTTTTGAATTTCATCGAAGTGATGCTTTTTTGGAAAAATATGTAATATTTTTTAAAATGTTGAAAACTTCCGAAAATTTCAATTCCATTAGTAATTTGATGATGTTTTGAAAATCCATGAATTTTAGCTAAAAAATCAGGTTTGTCTTAAAAGTCTTCTAAATGCTCTAAATCGTCGAAATATGCAGGAAAACGTCATTATGCCATATTTTTCGATTTTTTCAATGCTTTTGGTATTTTTAAAAAATATATGAAATGTATGAAATACCTGAAATATATGAAATACCTGAAGCAATGAAAAAAAATTGAAAAATATGGTAAAATGATGTTTTATGGCATATTTCGACGATTTGGAGCATTTAGAACACTTTCCAGACAAACCTGATTTTTTAGCTAAAATTCATGGATTTTCAAACTTTTTCATCAGAATTACTAATGGAAATGAATTTTTCGAGGCTTTTCAACATTTTAAAGTATATTACATATTTTTCAAAAAGCCCATAAAATTTCGACGAAATTCAGAAATTTTGAATATTTCATATATTTTTTTAAAAAATAGCAAAATCATTGAAAAAATGGAAAAATGTGGCAAAATGATGTTTTACTGCATATTTCGACGATTTGGAGCGTTTAGAACACTTTTCAGAAAAAAACAGATTTTTTAGCTAAAATTCATTGATTTTCAAACTTTTTTATCAGAATTACTGATGGAATTGAATTTTGTGCTGAAAGTAACTTAAATCTGACATTTTAGTGTAGTATTGTGTCAATATATATTTCAAGTGTGAAAATCCAAGTATCTTAGCTAAAAAGTAAGGTTTAATTGAAAAGTGCACTAAATGCTGAAAATCGTCGACATATGCAGTAAAACATCGTCATACCATATTTTTCAATTTTTTCAACGCTTCAGGTATTTTTAAAAATAGCGAAAGCATTGAAAAAATCGAAAAAATAGTAAAATCATGTTTTAATGCATATTTCGACGAATTGGAGCATTTAGAGTATTTTCCAAATAAGCCTTTCTTTTTAGCTAAAATACATGGATTTTAACACTTGAAATATGTATTGACACAATACTACACTAAAATGTCAGGTTTAAGTTACTTTCGGCATTAACTTCAATTCAATCAGTAATTATCATAAAAAAGGTTGAAAACCCATGAATTTTAGCTAAAAAATCAGCTTTGTCTGAAAAGTGTTCTAAATGCTCTAAACAGTGGAAATATGCAGTAAAACATCATTTTGACACATTTTTCGATTTTTTCAATGCTTTTGCTATTTTTTAAAACATATATGAAATATTCAAAATTATTTCTGAATTTCTTCAAAATTTTATGGGCTTTTTGAAAAATATATAATATACTTTAAAATGTTGAAAAGCCTCGAAAATTTAATTTCCATTAGTAATTCTGATAAAAAAAGTTTGAAAATCCATGAATTTTAGCTAAAAAATCAGCTTTGTCTGTAAAGTGTTCTAAATGCTAAAAATCAACGAAATATGCAGTAAAACATCATTTTGCCACATTTTTCGATTTTTTTAATGCTTTTGGTATTTTTGAAAAATATATGAAATATTCAAAATTATTTCTGAATTTCCTTGAAATTTTATGGGCATTTTGAAAAATATGTAATGAACTTTAAAATGATGAAAAGCTTTGAAAATTTCAATTCCATTAGTAATTCTGATAAAAAAGTTTGAAAATCCATTAATTTTAGCTAAAAAATCAGGTTTGTCTGAAAAGTGTTCTAAATGCTCGAAATCGTATGAATATGTAGTAAAACATCATTTTCAAATTTTTTTCGATTTTTCAATGATTCAGGTGTTTTTAAAAATAGCAAAAGCATTGAAAAATTCGAAAAATATGGTAAAATGATGTTTTACTGCATATTTCGATGATTTGGAGCATTTAGAGCACTTTTCAAACAAACCTTTCTTTTTAGCTAAAATACATGGATTTTCACACTTGAAATATATATTGACACAATACTACACTAAAATGTCATATTTAAGTTACTTTCTGCATAAAATTCAATTCCATCAGTAATTCTGATAAAAAAGTTTGAAAATCCATGAATTTTAGCTAAAAAATCAGGTTTGTCTGAAAAGTGTTCTAAATGCTCTAAATCGTCGAAATATGCAGTAAAACATCATTTTGCCACATTTTTCGATTTTTTTTCAATGCTTAACATTGTTCTGAGACGCAGTTGTGTGTACAACTGAGCAGCTGTTACATACCATGTAACATTGTTTTGAGACGCAGTTGTGTGTTCAACTCAGTAGCTGTGAGTTACACTATAATACAGTAGTGTGTGCACCTCAGAAGCTGACAGACAAAATGTAGTATAAATAACAAAAAAAGGCACAGTACCGTGACTGGAACGATGTACAAATAACCCGCACATAGAAGAGGGGAGCTTACGACGACGTTTCGACAGGCTGTCAGGCGATGAATCAACACTGTGTGTATAGAGGTGCATCTGTTCTGCTGCCTGCTATCTTACGAGATACATATAGAATCAACAGCGACGATCTGTATGGCATTGCCTTAAATGGTGCTGCGAGGATATTTGTGAAATTCGTGACGGCTGCGACGTATGACAAGATGGTGGACAAGTACCCAGATGTGTGTATGCCGGTTAACCCTGTTTTGGAAGTGCGAATGAGGGACGGATCTAAGTATTATACTTGGATAAAATTATAAAATGTCCCCTTTGAGGCGGATGAAGATGACATCAAAGCGACGTTCAAGGAATATAGAGTCATACACCAAGCAACGATTGGAAGGTGGTCAGATGGTATGTATGCGGGACTGCGTGAGGGATCTTTTACCCTCAAAATATCCTTGCGAAGACTAATACCGTCATATGTGGCTCTGAGTAATTTTAAAACTTAGGTATATGTCACATATGCCGGGCAAAGGAGAACCTGTCGAATGCGTGGCGCATTTGAACACACGGCTGCGCAGTGTCCACGACCATCGTCAACCGGGACACATGCAGAAGGGAAAGGAGTGGAAAAGTTGAGAAAGGTGACGTCCCAGTCTACAGGAGAGCATCTTTGGGATTGTAGGACATGGAATGAGATTGTGGATGACAATCCGGTGGCATGTGTTACATTACCGGAGGTCACTCAGGTTATTGAGAACATACGTGTGGAGGATGAGGTGGGACAAGTGGATTTGGGTAGTGAAGTTTTGGCTGCCATAAACACTGTTATACAGCAATTTCTGGATCAGAATGAGGGAAGAACACTGAGTACAGAATCGGATGGGAAACATATGGATAAGGGAGGATTTCATGAGGGGGAGTAATGTGGGTAGAGGGAATGAGCACCCACAGGGGATTTGTGTAGCTGTGGTTGAGGTACACAAGGCTAGCAGTACGAATGAGATGCTCACTGTTGTGGCTTCACGCAAGAGGGAGGCGGTAGCCTCAGACAGTGATGATCTTCTTACACCTGCACAAAGATTGGGTAAAAAGCACTTAGTGGATATGCCTAGGAAAGTTCCCGGGGTGGGTGAATGGGAAGGGGAAAGACGAGACTAGGAAGGGACAGTGAAAAGTATATTGTTCAAAAACGTAAGGAAACGCAGGGACAGCGGTCGATTGGCAAGCCCCCGATAGCGTTTTTAAGTACTTAACATTAAATATAAATGGCCTAAGGGCCGATGTAAGGCAGAGAATGTTCAGTGCCCTTTTAAGGCGATATGGGATACAGGTCATCTTTTTACAAGAGCATAATTTTAAGTTTGGACGGGATTTCTTGGTTGACGGGTACAAAGTTTATGCTGAGTATACAGGAAAACTCAAGGGAGGTACTGCTGTTTTAATAGCGGAGGCCGGTCCATTTCAAATGTTACACTGGGAAGAAGGGTGGGATGGGAGACTAGTATGGATGGATGGGAAATGGGGTGGGGCTCGTGTATGCTTTGTAAGTGTATATATACCTGCAGATAGCAATAGGCGCGTTAAAGAGGATTTTGTAAGGGATGTTCTCATTTATCATATGCGGGGGCTTGCTGTTTATACATTATTTGTGGGGGGATTAGAATTGTGTGATACGTAGGAAAGATGTGGAGCCGCGGGTAGCTGGGTGTGTGTTGGAGGTCCTATGGGATGTTTTAGGGGGAGTCAGCTTAGTGGATGTAGTGAGGGGGAAGGGGTGGGTAGTGGAGCATACTTATGTGAGGAGCGATTATGCGGCACGATTAGATCGTATTCATGTCATGGAAAGTGTGTATGTTGTGTTTTCGGATCATAGAGGGGCAGTTGTGGAAGCGGGATGGGGTGATTTACCAAAATGTTTCATGAGTTATTGGAAACATAATGTGAGCTTGTTAGAGGATTTGGAGGGTAGAATTAGTTATGCGGAATGGAGGAAAAATGAGTGGAATAAAGAAAAGCAGGAAGGTGATATATTACGATGGTGGGAGGAATATGCTGAACCGGGAATCTGTAGTTTTTATATGAGGAAAGGACGGGATTACGTAGGTATTTGGAGGGGCAGTTAAAGCAGTTTTATGAAGGTTATCGTGGGGTATTTCCGGTCTCAGCGATTGAGGGTATAAAGACGCAATTGCTGGAGATGCAGAATGCAAGGTTTGATGGTGAGCGATTAAGAGGTGGGCTGGAGGATGTTTTATGGGGTGATAAGCCATCAGCTTGCGTCCTGCAGCGATTAAAGATACAGTAAAGGGTAATGAATATGTTGAAATTAGAAGTACATCAGGACGTGGGAGGGTACACAGTGGGACAGCAGTTAGTAAGGTTAGTAACCACTGAAGGTATGAGTGGTTTTGCTGATAAATAGTTTGAGATATATATGAGAGGGGGGTAACAGAAAGACGGAAGACTTGCATATTTTGGAGAAAGGGATATCAAGAACCCTGGAATCACAAGACAGGGTGGAGATAGAGGGGCCCATAAGTGAAGAGGAAGTGTTGATAGCGTTAAAGGGGATGATTGTAGGGAAAACGCCTAACTGGGAGGTCCTGAAAGAATGCTTGGTGCTGTTAATGAATGAAATGAAGGTAAAGGGATGTATGAGTATGTCGCAACGAACAGGGGCCGTTGTCATGATTCTGAAGGGAGAAGTGCAGAGTATCATCCTAGATTATAGGGGTTTATCATTAATGTGCGCGGATTATATATTGTTTGCTAAGGTTTTAGGAAATAGGTTACGCAGTATTATTAGGAGGGTTATAGATATGGGACAAAAGGGTGTGCCGGACAGACAATGTTTAGTGGCCATGGGAGGATAAAGGACTATATAGATGATCGTAGGATGGGCGGTGAGGGTGTACTTGCTTTGGATTGGAAGGCGGCTTATGATTGTGTAGAGAGAGAGAGACGTTATGGATCATTATGAGGCACATGGGTTTTGGTGAGGAAATTGTCCGATGGGCGGATAAATGGAAGGGTGGGGAAGGTTGTTAGTATGGGTAGGGGACTGAGACAGGGATGTCCCTGTCTCAGATCCTATTTGCATGTCTGCAAGATCCTCTATATAGGCTGATTAATGTCGGGGTGGGTGAAGGGGGAGTAAGGCATCGGGGTGCTATTGGTATAGTTGGGTATGTTGACGACACGACGGTCTTAATAGGGGGAGAAGAGGAATTAAGGAAAGTAGGTAGAAAATAAGAAAAAGTTTTGGAGTGAGATTAACAAGTTAAGAAAGCCTAGAGAACAAATGGATTTGTCAGTTAAAAATAGGAGAGGAGAGTTATTAAATGGAGAGGTAGAGGTATTGGGAAGATGGAAGGAATATTTTGAGGAATTGTTAAATGTTGATGAAGATAGGGAAGCTGTGATTTCGTGTATAGGGCAAGGAGGAATAACATCTTGTAGGAGTGAGGAAGAGCCAGTTGTGAGTGTGGGGGAAGTTCGTGAGGCAGTAGGTAAAATGAAAGGGGGTAAGGCAGCCGGGATTGATGGGATAAAGATAGAAATGTTAAAAGCAGGTGGGGATATAGTTTTGGAGTGGTTGGTGCAATTATTTAATAAATGTATGGAAGAGGGTAAGGTACCTAGGGATTGGCAGAGAGCATGCATAGTTCCTTTGTATAAAGGCAAAGGGGATAAAAGAGAGTGCAAAAATTATAGGGGGATAAGTCTGTTGAGTGTACCTGGTAAAGTGTATGGTAGAGTTATAATTGAAAGAATTAAGAGTAAGACGGAGAATAGGATAGCAGATGAACAAGGAGGCTTTAGGAAAGGTAGGGGGTGTGTGGACCAGGTGTTTACAGTGAAACATATAAGTGAACAGTATTTAGATAAGGCTAAAGAGGTCTTTGTGGCATTTATGGATTTGGAAAAGGCGTATGACAGGGTGGATAGGGGGGCAATGTGGCAGATGTTGCAAGTGTATGGTGTAGGAGGTAGGTTACTGAAAGCAGTGAAGAGTTTTTACGAGGATAGTGAGGCTCAAGTTAGAGTATGTAGGAAAGAGGGAAATTTTTTCCCAGTAAAAGTAGGCCTTAGACAAGGATGTGTGATGTCACCGTGGTTGTTTAATATATTTATAGATGGGGTTGTAAGAGAAGTAAATGCGAGGGTCTTGGCAAGAGGCGTGGAGTTAAAAGATAAAGAATCACACACAAAGTGGGAGTTGTCACAGCTGCTCTTTGCCGATGACACTGTGCTCTTGGGAGATTCTGAAGAGAAGTTGCAGAGATTGGTGGATGAATTTGGTAGGGTGTGCAAAAGAAGAAAATTAAAGGTGAATACAGGAAAGAGTAAGGTTATGAGGATAACAAAAAGATTAGGTGATGAAAGATTGAATATCAGATTGGAGGGAGAGAGTATGGAGGAGGTGAACGTATTCAGATATTTGGGAGTGGACGTGTCAGCGGATGGGTCTATGAAAGATGAGGTGAATCATAGAATTGATGAGGGAAAAAGAGTGAGTGGTGCACTTAGGAGTCTGTGGAGACAAAGAACTTTGTCCTTGGAGGCAAAGAGGGGAATGTATGAGAGTATAGTTTTACCAACGCTCTTATATGGGTGTGAAGCGTGGGTGATGAATGTTGCAGCGAGGAGAAGGCTGGAGGCAGTGGAGATGTCATGTCTGAGGGCAATGTGTGGTGTGAATATAATGCAGAGAATTCGTAGTTTGGAAGTTAGGAGGAGGTGCGGGATTACCAAAACTGTTGTCCAGAGGGCTGAGGAAGGGTTGTTGAGGTGGTTCGGACATGTAGAGAGAATGGAGCGAAACAGAATGACTTCAAGAGTGTATCAGTCTGTAGTGGAAGGAAGGCGGGGTAGGGGTCGGCCTAGGAAGGGTTGGAGGGAGGGGGTAAAGGAGGTTTTGTGTGCGAGGGGCTTGGACTTCCAGCAGGCATGCGTGAGCGTGTTTGATAGGAGTGAATGGAGACAAATGGTTTTTAATACTTGACGTGCTGTTGGAGTGTGAGCAAAGTAACATTTATGAAGGGATTCAGGGAAACCGGCAGGCCGGACTTGAGTTCTGGAGATGGGAAGTACAGTGCCTGCACTCTGAAGGAGGGGTGTTAATGTTGCAGTTTAAAAACTGTAGTGTAAAGCACCCTTCTGGCAAGACAGTGATGGAGTGAATGATGGTGAAAGTTTTTCTTTTTCGGGCCACCCTGCCTTGGTGGGAATCGGCCGGTGTGATAATAAAAAAAAAAAAATAAAAGGTAGAATCGTTGAGATTTTTAGTGGAGCAATCTGTACGTGTCTTAATGGCGTTAAGTCTAAATTATTAGAGGTTGGTTTGTGGGTGGGAAGGGACTTGGGGAATAAGTATAGATGGCAAGTAGTAGAGCAGATTAACATCTGTGGAGTTTTATACAGAGGGGCAGAGCAGGAAGCTAGAGAGGCAAATTCTGAAACGGTAGTGCAAGGAGCTTTGAGGAGGTTGGGGGGAATACGGTCGAGTGGACTGACGATAAAACAGAGGGTCATCGTTATCAACACAATCATTTATCCTAAATTGTGGAATGTAGCAGTGGTATATCTATTGATGATGAAAGATGTGCAGAAGGTGCAAAAGAAGGTACTGCATTTTATATAGGGATATGGTTATCATTAGTTGAGGCAAGCGGTTGTGATGACAACATTTGGGAGGGGTGGTTTAAGATTAATTCCTTTGAGTAGTAGACTGAAGAGCATGTATGTGAAACATAGTTATATACGATTGGGTAGGCATCGTGGTGTCAGTGAGAGATGTTATGGAAGACGTGAGGCAGTGGTGGGGGGTAGGGAATTGGAGGATTGTATGAGTATCTTGAGATATTTATTGCAGGTTAGCATACCAGGAAAAGTGTTGGTGCGAGTTTTGGGAAGGTTGGAGAGGGGTTATGAGGTGATGGAGGGGGAGAGTGTCTTTCCGTTATACAATTGGGCAGGTATCTGGGGAGCGTTCCGTAAGTTACGTTTAAAGTCAAGGGTGCGGGAAACTATGCATAGGTTGTTACATGGGATTTTACCTACTAAAGAACGACTGTATCAGATGAGCATTTTGCAGTCTACATGTTGTGTTTTGTGTGTGGGGGGGGAGACTGCAAATCATGTGGTGTCTTTCTTGAGGGTATCACCAGGGTACGTCTATGGTTTCGTAGTCTTGGATATGGTTGGTGGAGGTAGGTTAATGGTACTGATAGCATTGAGTTTGGATATAGAGGGAATGGGTGATATTGTGAGGAGGGCCGTCATGTATTTAGTGGTGGATTATATTTCTATTTCGTGGGCAATGAGGGAGGTTATAGATTTTCCAGTTCCGTATAGGGTATTGAATGTGAGGGCAGCGCGAATTAATGGTGTAATGGATGGATAGGATTGGTCTCTGTAATACGGGGAGAGGGGGGGAGGAAGTGTATACCTGGCATCAGTTTTTGATCGAACACTCTTTTGATAGTGCAAAGCTTTAATTGTTGATGTGTTACATCATGGGTGGTCACGGGGAAGCCGGGGGGGCTTATCAAATCGGTTAGGTATTTTTATATTATTATGTATGTTACCGAGCAAGTATGATAATGATATAAATCTTGTAAATATATTTTTAAATAATATTTCATGTGATATTATGTGTCAACTTCTTTAAATATGGATATACTTATAAAGTGAGTGCGTGTCTATATTAAGTGTAATGTTATCATGTCCGTTGACAGTCTTAACTATTGTAGGATTTTTGTATTATAGTCATAATACTAGGGTAGATTGGTAAAGCACTGCGTACCTTGTTCCAAGGTTCGTAGGTTCGAGTCTCCTTCAGCCAGAGATCAGTGTTTATGTATATTTCGCATGCTCTCACTAATTCCTTGCATTGTTAATATCTCTAGTAAGGCTGATGCATGCAGGGGATGAGATGAAAAGCTGTAAGCCTTCTCCCTGAAAGCTGGCTGCCTTGGATCAAAGTCTAGCGCAAGCTGGACTCCAAGGTATTGGTCCAGTGTGGGTAGATTGGTAAAGCACTGCATACCTTGTTCCAAGGTTCGTAGGTTCGAGCCTCCTTCAGCCAGAGATCAGTGTTCATATATATATATATATATATATATATATATATATATATATATATATATATATATATATATATATATATATATATATATATATAATAGTAGCAATTGTGAGATGAACGAAGCAGCGTTAGTTATCATATTACAGTGTAATAAGCAGCAGTGATGTGTATAATTCGTCAGCTTCAGTTCCCGTGTAACACAGTACTGAGCAACAGCAACTCTTCATTATTTTAAATAAAGTTAAGAAATTTACGAGGCAAACGATCAATTCCCAGTGACAATATTTAAGATTAGTTCATATCTTTAAATATTTCTAACTCAACAATCAGTAAATAAAAAATGAAATGTAGATTATACTCTCTAAACAAGAGTTAACTGAAAATAATAATAGTAAGAAACAAAACCCGATATTAGTGCAAATAAGTTGTATTAACAAAGTGGAGTCTGTAAGACTATGTATTGTTATTCACATTATTATCATTATCTTCATCTAAGGTAACAGTGACAGGTTTATTGAATGTAAAGCTGTTTAATATACTTGTCTAAGTGTGGAATCCCTATATGAACTGTAGGTGGATGACAAGGTGGCGAGTCTTTCAATTTGTTAAAAACATGTACTGTAGGTGAGGTTATTTTGTCATGTATCAGGGCACTAACAGGAGTACATTTGTGTTTTCTGGATTTGCAGTGAAGCACATCTATTCAAGCAACATTGAGAGAACACTTGCAATTCAATTCTACTTTGGGCAAACATTGTTGTATTTCTGTCCAACATAACTACAACCTGCATTACCAGAACTTTCTTGTTTAGTGAAATCCTGAAGATGTATTTACACTAGTCCACTTATTTTCAAATATTAACCTATTTTAATCTTAACCTAATAGTAATTATATTATGACAGTCATCATGTTTATTCTTATCAGTTATATCTTTGGGCAATTAGCCTTAATAATTTCCCGGGGGTACTGGTATACCTGAGGGTATTGGTATACCCGGGGGTATTGGTATACTCAAATGCCATATTACGAATATCTCTTCCTCTATTTGGTGTGAACGCATTGCAGCACGATTATCCATTCCTTGCCCCTGTCAATTATCTGTCCATGATACTGGAAAGAGCAGGAGACAGGAGCACCTAGATAAGTAATGGACAATTATTTATTTAATTAGGACTAAGTAAGTGTCCCGATCATATGCTGAATTATGTCTAGAAGAGAAGTGGGAAGTGAAGGACGGCTAGGGAAATTGGTGTAAATTGCTGGGTAGAATACCGGGACAATTTCCACGGCAAAGAAGATATGTATGCAAAGGATGGTATGCATCTCTCTGGGGCAGAGATGGTAGTGATAGTCAACTCTCTGGGGCAGAGGTGGTAGTGATAGTCAACTCTCTGGGGCAGAGGTGTAGTGATAGTCAACTCTCTGGGACAGAGGTGGTAGTGATAGTCAACTCTCTGGGGCAGAGGTGATAGTGATAGTCAACTCTCTGGGGCAGAGGTGGTAGTGATAGTCAAGTCTCTGGGGCAGAGGTGGTAGTGATAGTCAAGTCTCTGGGACAGAGGTGGCAGTGATAGTCAACTCTCTGGGGCAGAGGTGGTAGTGATAGTCAAGTCTCTGGGGCAGAGGTGGTAGTGAGTCAACTCTCTGGGGCTGAGGTGGTAGTGAGTCAACTCTCTGGGGCAGAGGTGGTAGTGTTAGTCAACTCTCTGGGGCAGAGGTGGTAGTGATAGTCAACTCTCACAGCAGTCGTTGCTAAGTATAAAACTGATAGAAGACAGAGGTATGGGTGTATGTGGGAAACAATTATGTTACAGCACTAGGGATGAAAGTGACAAAAAGTACCAAGATACCTCAAGGATATGTTCAACATAGTTCATTATAACGTTACAAGTTATAATGTAACGGGTCAACACAGACAGAGGAAACATGTAACTACCTTAATATTTATTAAACTAATATTAGGAGCATTATAAATAATAGAGATGAACTAAGATTAACTGCATGTTCAGAAAATATGGATATTATTAATATAACAGAGACACAGTTCAACCTGAAAGTTAGAAAAATACTTTCTGAATACTACATTCAAAGTTATAAATTATTCTAGACTGTTGCGTTAAAAAATGGTATAAAGGTGGAAGTGACAAATGCTGAATCTCTGTGGCTCCAGTGTCCCCAGAGATATGAAAATAGGGTGTAATTTACAGGTCCCCAGACATCGACTGTACTCCCGAGTACAGTTATTGAGGCTAAAACGTCGTGTAGTTTTAAAAATAGGTTAGATAAATACATGAGTGGGTGTGGGTGGGTGTGAGTTGGACCTGACTAGCTTGTGCTGCTGGGTCTGGTGCAGTGCTCCATCCTTGAGTGGAGATGACCAGACTGGGTGGGTCATTGGGATAATCCGGGGGGTAGGTCATTGGTTTAATCCGGGGGTGAAGACATAGACCTGCTCCGCATGGGTCAGTAGGCCTGTTGCAGTGTTCCTTCTTTCTTATGTTCTTATGTTCAAACTTCTTGAGTCTAGCTTGTGTTTTTTTTTTAAACAGAGTATGAGAGAACCAGCTGGAGACAATTATCTGTTTGGCGTGCTTCTTGATAACAAGGAATTATTAATAGAATTGATGTTAAAGACGAGCTTAAAGAAAGCAATCACTTATCCCTCAGTTTCAATAAATACATCATGGAATAACCATAATAATTACAACAGTCTATGTACCTGACTTTAGCTTGATCAGTGTCATAGGATTGAGAAATTACCTGAGTGTGGTGAACTGGTGTGACCTGACTGGTCACTATCCTGTGAGTCAGGTAAGTGGTGATGGTTGCCAGTATAACATTTTTCAAAGCATAGTTCAAGTTGCCCAGGATTCTTATTTTCTAAACAAGGAAATTAGATCAAACAAAAATGACACTAAATGTATAAACAACAAATGAAATCATCTCATAGATAAAAGAGGAGAAAGGTACCTAAGTAATCAATATATTCAGTTAATAAGATAAATGAAAAAATGGAATTTGAAAAAAAAAAAAAATAAATATTATGAAGTTAAAGTCGCAAGGAATTCGAGGATTAGTCTAAAAAGTTTCTTTCAGATATTTTGGAGAAAATTCAGTTAAAAGGTAAACCATTTATCACTCCTTATGAAAGCAGAAGACTCGGCAGACGACGCAACATTCCCCCCAATGTAAAGCAGGGGTGTCACTAGCACGATAAGAGACAACACAGTAAGTGTCAGGGGCCCAAGACTGTTCAACTGCCTCCCAGCATACATAAGGGGGATTACCAATAGACCCCTGGCTGTCTTCAAGAAGGCACCCGACCCAGCTGGTCAGGTACTGACCAGCTGGGTCGGGTCTGGGTTGCGTGTGGCCAATAGTAACAGCTTGGTTGATAAGACCCTGATCCACCATGAGACCTGATCACAGACCTGGCCGCGGGGGCGTTGACCCCCAAAACCCCCTTGAGGTATACTCCAGGTATATTTAAAAGTTGCTCAGATCTGCTTACCGAGAGTAAAAAGGAAATGTCTACAATCATCATTATTTTCTTTTGAGTTTTTAGGCAGGAAGATAGAGTAATTTCAGAAATGAAAAACTATATAGGTCAGGACAAAAATAATTTATGGACAATCAAAGGCAAAATCGCAGTTTTACCTATATGAAATGAGAACAAGAATATGTAGGAAGGTTACATATCATCCTATACTAGTGAGCGGAGGACGTGGCATACAGTAGGTGGTTGACAACACAGGTCCTGAAGTCAAGCTAAAAATTTGGGTAGGAATTTCCTTCCTGATGTTGTGCTGGTGTTCTGCGTTATGCTTGGCGCTGGTATGTACTTCTTGAGGGCAAATTTGAAATAACGTCTGGTTTCCATTGTCCTTATGAGGTGTTGAAATTGAATGTGGTATTTACGAGGGCAGATTCTAAGATTTTGTGTTTTTAGCTGCAGGGTGAATTGTGTTTGGTGGTGGCAGCTTCCAA
This sequence comes from Cherax quadricarinatus, assembly GCF_038502225.1. Taxonomy (NCBI): domain Eukaryota; kingdom Metazoa; phylum Arthropoda; class Malacostraca; order Decapoda; family Parastacidae; genus Cherax; species Cherax quadricarinatus. Next base: position 18,037 of record NW_027197779.1, on the reverse strand, counting down.
ATGAATGTTGTAATTATTGATGCTGACGTGTTGAAAAGTGACTGAATTATCTTATGTCCTCTGGTGATCAATGATCCTTGTTGATAATGTTCGTCCTGTCATCATACAACTGATATAGCTAGGATTATTGGTAACCGTTGAATATGCAAAGCATTTCATGCAGCATTAAGATTAACTTATAATTGTCGTGCCGAATAGATAAAACTGAATAGTTAGCAAGAACTCGTTTAAAATTAAGCCCTTCCTAAATTTTTCTCCTATACTTTTAAAGATATATTTTTTTAATTTTTTCATTTATGTTAGAAAAAGCTAATAATTTTGCACCAAAGGAACCTTAGAAAACTTACCTAACCTTATTATGACAAGCGCAATTTAATATAGCCTAATCCAACTAAATATATTTTGGCTAAGTTTACAATAATTTAATAATAAACAAGCACAATGAAATATATTTTTTTCGTTTGGTTCAGAATGATATTTGAGAAATTATTGCATACACAAGTTTTTGCTTGCCTTTTTCGGCAAGAAGAGCGTTGCTATTTAAGCCAAAATCGCAAGTTGTATCTATTCGGCACGACATAACTACTGGATGAATATTCTAGTGTGTTTACAAGAATGTTAAATTTGCAATTTTTGACATTAACTGAATCACCTTGGTTCGTGATTTTGACATTTTTAGAGTTTTTTTTTTTTTTTGTAAACTGATTTGTTATAACATTTGTAGCAGTTATTACTTGTATTGTTCCAATATAAACATTAATCAATCTATATATCAATATTACTGCACAGAATAGACAGTAATATGAAGCATGTAGAATGCATAATGTCTCCGATAAAACTTCAACTAAACTGTGCTTAAAATTTACAAAGTTTTTATTTATTTACTTTTCTCTAAGGAACTATTACACGGTATTAATAGGAACTTTAAGAACAGATAGTAGTTACAGGTTAATTCATAAAATATCACAATAAATAAATATAATGGTCTAGTTTAAATAGTGTTAGTACTGATATTTACTTAAACGTAATCCGAAATATAAGGATTAAGAATGAGATATTTGTGCAACATTTGAGAATCTTCAATGAGGAAACGTTCCGTCAACCATTGACATCTTCAGTTCAATTCAGAAAAGACCAGTGGAAGATGAGGAGTTTGAGGTAATCAGTCCCTCAGCATAGAGTCGATGTGTTCAGTCCATCAATCTTGAGAAATGTACAGCATACGCACGGAGAAGTGACTTATATACTGCAGACAGGCGAGTTGAAGTAGCAGGGAGGCGGGTCACTAGTGCCTACAGGCAAGCCTAACGTTGTAGAATTCCCTGTATCAATACCCCAAGATATTGCTGTGTGATGTTGCTGTGTCTGACAGATGTGATGTTGCTGTGTCTGACAGATGTCATGTTGCTGTGTCTGACAGATGTTATGTTGCTGTGTCTGACAGATGTTATGTTGCTGTGTCTGACAGATGTCATGTTGCAGTGTCTGACAGATGTGAAGCTGCAGTGTCTGACAGATTTGATGCTGCAGTGTCTGAGAGATGTGATGTTGCTGTGTCTGACAGATGTCATGTTGCTGTGTCTGACAGATGTCATGTTGCTGTGTCTGACAGATGTCATGTTGCTGTGTCTGACAGATGTGATGTTGCAGTGTCTGACAGATGTGATGTTGCAGTGTCTGACAGATGTGATGTTGTGTCAGACAGATGTCATGTTGCTGTGTCTGACAGATGTGATGTTGCTGTGTCTGACAGATGTCATGTTGCTGTGTCTGACAGATGTTATGTTGCTGTGTCTGACAGATGTCATGTTGCAGTGTCTGACAGATGTGATGCTGCAGTGTCTGACAGATTTGATGCTGCAGTGTCTGACAGATGTGAAGTTGCTGTGTCTGACAGATGTGATGTTGCTGTGTCTGACAGATGTCATGTTGCTGTGTCTGACAGATGTCATGTTGCTGTGTCTGACAGATGTGATGTTGCAGTGTCTGACAGATGTGATGTTGCAGTGTCTGACAGATGTGATGTTGTTGTGTCAGACAGATGTCATGTTGCTGTGTCTGACAGATGTCATGTTGCTGTGTCTGACAGATGTCATGTTGCTGTGTCTGACAGATGTTATGTTGCTGTGTCTGACAGATGTCATGTTGCAGTGTCTGACAGATGTGATGCTGCAGTGTCTGACAGATTTGATGCTGCAGTGTCTGACAGATGTGATGTTGCTGTGTCTGACAGATGTGATGTTGCTGTGTCTGACAGATGTGATGTTGCTGTGTCTGACAAATGTGGTGTTGCTGTGTCTGACAGATGTCATGTTGCTTTGTCTGACAGATGTCATGTTGCTGTGTCTGACAGATGTCATGTTGCAGTGTCTGACAGATGTCATGTTGTAGTGTCTTACAGATGTCATGCTGCTGTGTCTGACAGATGTCATGCTGCAGTGTCTGACAGATGTGATGTTGCAGTGTCTGACAGATGTGATGTTGCTGTGCCTGACAGATGTGATGTTGCTGTGTCTGAGAGATGTGATGTTACTGTGTCTGACAGATGTGATGTTGCTGTGTCTGACAGATGTCATGTTGCTGTGTCTGACAGATGTCACGTTGCAGTGTCTGACAGATGTGATGTTGTTGTGTCTGACAGATGTCATGTTGCTGTGTCTGACAGATGTCATGTTGCTGTGTCTGACAGATGTCATGTTGCAGTGTCTGACAGATGTGATGCTGCAGTGTCTAACAGATGTGATGTTGCAGTGTCTGACAGATGTGATGTTGCAGTGTCTGACAGATGTGATGTTGTTGTGTCTGACAGATGTCATGTTGCTGTGTCTGACATATGTGATGTTGCAGTGTCTGACAGATGTAATGTTGCTGTGTCTGACATATGTGATGTTGCTGTGTCTGACAGATGTGATGTTGCAGTGTCTGACAGATTTGATGCTGCAGTGTCTGACAGATTTGATGCTGCAGTGTCTGACAGATGTGATGCTGCAGTGTCTGACAGATGTGATGCTGCAGTGTCTGACAGATTTGATGCTGCAGTGTCTGACAGATGTGATGCTGCAGTGTCTGACAGATGTGATGCTGCAGTGTCTGACAGATGTGATGCTGCAGTGTCTGACAGATGTGATGCTGCAGTGTCTGACAGATGTGATGCTGCAGTGTCTGACAGATGTGATGCTGCAGTGTCTGACAGATGTGATGCTGCAGTGTCTGACAGATGTGATGCTGCAGTGTCTGACAGATGTGATGCTGCATGTGTCTCATTCTTTAACTTTACGGTTTTCTTAAAAATTTATTCCACAGAATATAATAATTTTGTATAAGTTCTCTGAGAATTATTTTTGCAGCTGTCTTTAATAATAATAATAATATTAATAATAATCATAATAATAATAATAATAATAATAATAATAATAATAATAATAATAATAATAATAATAATAATAATAATAATAATAATAATATTTTTACTTCTACAAGTACATGTACAAGGTATACAGGCCTAACTGACATCAATGACATACTACTACATAGAAAGCCACTTGTTATGCAGAGAATTTCAAACAAATTAGGTCAGTTTTGCCCCAGGATGCTACCCACACCAGTCGACTAACACTCAGATATAGAAACACGCCCAATGTTTCTACCCTCTCCGGGAATCAAACCCAGACACTCTGCGTGTGAAGCGAGAGCTTTGGCCACCAGGCCACTGGGCAGCCTATCTTACTACATATGTGAGTTGGTAGAAAAAAGTAAAATAAGAAGAACAGTGATATAACTGGATGAAAGCAAACAGATTTCATGATTTATTTATCGTAGTATTTTGCTGTCAAGATCACGTTAAGTTAAGGAGATGCCTTTGAACAGTAGCTTGGAAGGAATTGGTAGCTAGGGAGCCTTTGTCAAGTTAAGGCAAAAAATTTCAGAGTATAATTATGGCCTTTTATACACATTGTTCAACTCAGGTTGAGTCGAGCACTAGGGTTATCCTGGAGATTTTTTGTCTTAAATTATGCACCGTGCACATCTGCTGAGGCGCACATTAACCAAATAACTGCTGCAGCATACGGGCGCCTGGCAAACTTAAGAATAGCATTCGATATCTCAATAAGGAATCGTTCAGGATCCTGTGCACCAGTTTGAAACCCACACCTTACATTCACGTAAGGAAATTAGAGAAAGTGCAAAGGCATGCAACAAGACTAGTCCCGGAGCTAAGGGGTGTGTCCTACTAGGAGAGGTTAAAGGAAATCGGCCTGACGACACTGGAGGACAGGAGAGATAGGGGAATATGATTACGACTTATAAAATACTGTAGAGGAATTGAAAAGATGGACATACAAGATGTTCCAGAGATGGGACACAGCAACAAAGGGTCACAATTGGAAGTTGAAGACTCAGATTAATTACAGGGATGTTAGGAAGTATTTCTTCAGTCACAGAGTTGTCATGAAGTGGAATAGTCTGGGATGTGATGCAGTGGAGGCAAGAACCATACATAGCTTTAAGAAGAAATATGATGAAGCTCAAGGAGCAGGAAGAGTGACCTAGTAGTGATCAGTGAAGAGGCGGGACCAGAAGCTGTGAATCGACCCTGCAACCACAACTATATATATATATATATATATATATATATATATATATATATATATATATATATATATATATATATATATATATATATATATATATATATATATATGGCAGGAAATCGAACCCATGAGTACCACTTGAAAGTTTCGAGATCCCATGAACCATGAATGTTACATCAGGTGTGTGAGGGTAAAGTTCATTAGATAGGAGTGGGGAAGTTGGCTTCCCCAACTTCCCCCATAAATTATCCACCGACTTCCTCACCATCATCCTCCCCAGAAGTTTATTATATATCAGATGACGACGAAGAAGATCCAGAACAAAAAGCCCAGAATTTCATCAAGAGAAGAAGAATTACTCTATGCTGATTTTAGTCAATGAATTGTACCTTTTTTCAATGAATTTGTATTTTTTTTTTGTTGGATGTATGTGAAATGTATATGAAATATTGTGTATTGGTTGTATAATAAATAAATGAAAATATTGTATATTAGTGTTATCCTGCATTTTAAGTTAATGTTTGGTGGACAAGATTCAGCCTGTTGCTCTGTGTGTGTGAGGTCATCACGTGACGTCACACGTGTTTAAACCAATAAGAGTAAGATACTTGTTTAGACCTGTATTTTAGATCATTAAGAGAACAAGAGAAAGCATCATAGGGGTGGTTACCCATAGGGTAGTGACGTCATGGATGGTTATCACGTGATGTTACACTTGTTTCAACCTGTATTATTTAAGAGAAAATACCATGGGGGAGATCATGCCCCATAGGGGGGTCTATTTTGAATGCTAACCCCCATAGGGGGAACCCAAAAAATTGATCGAAGGAAGTAGAGCAGGAACATTTGGACATAGAGGGTATGGGAGATGGAAGTGGGTGGTGGGAGGTGTGGGGGAGGATGTTGATCCGAGGAGGTGAAGCAGGGATTTTGGGATGGGGGTGGAAGTGGGAGGTGTGGGTGAGAGGGAGGTGTTGATCCGAGGAGTTAGAGATTACAGGAAAATCGAAAAAAAATCGAAAATATTTGGGGGGATGGAGAGGAAGGTCTTGATCCAAGGAAGTAGAGCAAGAATATTTGGACATAAAGGGTATGGGAGATGGAAGTGGATGGTAGGAGGTGTGGGGGAAGGTAAATCTAGATCCAAGGAGGTGGGGAGCATAAGAAAATGAAATTAAAAAAAATCGAAAAAATCGGAAAAAAATTCGGGGAGCGGGGGTGATCCGGACGGCGCTGCAGAAGGCGCTGCAGGGGCGGCGTGGGTGGGCGCGTATGCGGGCGCGCAGGCGAGTGCACGGCGCGGAACCGGAAGGGTCATTATCAGAGAGGTGCGAAATTTCACACATAGGTGTGAAAAGGCGGCATCCTTTGAGAGACCGCTGAGCCGCCTTCCCCCTTACTATGGTAGAATGTGAACTACAGGTGATAGTGTAACGTGAACTACAGGTGATGGTGTAACGTGAACTACAGGTGATGGTGTAACGTGAACTGCAGGTGATGGTGTAACGTGAACTACAGGTGATGGTAGATCTGTGTCCCCTCAGATATTCTCTACTTCCCCACTTCCTGTCCTATAGGTGATAGTGTAACTATCCTACCTTCCCCAGGTTCATGTGTCCAGGAGTCCATCTGTGTCCCCTCAGATGTTCTCCCTTCCCCACTTCCTGTCCTATATTATCCTACCTTCCCATGTGTCCAGGTTCTGTGTCCCCTCATGTGTCCAGGAGTCCCCTCAGATATTCTCCCTTCCCCATTCTGTGTGTGTGCAGGAGTCCATCTGTGTCCCCTCAGACATTCTCCCTTCCCCACTTCCTGTCCTATACTATCCTACCTTCCCCAGGTTCATGTGTCCAGGAGTCCATCTGTGTCCCCTCAGATATTCTCCCTTCCCACTTCCTGTCCTATTCTATCCTACCTTCCCCAGGTTCATGTGTCCAGGAGTCCATCTGTGTCCCCTCAGATATTCTCCCTTCCCCACTTCCTGTCCTATACTATCCTACCTTCCCCAGGTTCATGTGTCCAGGAGTCCATCTGTGTCCCCTCAGATATTCTCCCTTCCCCACTTCCTGTCCTATACTATCCTACCTTCCCCAGGTTCATGTGTCCAGGAGTCCATCTGTGTCCCCTCAGATATTCTCCCTTCCCCACTTCCTGTCCTATACTATCCTACCTTCCCCAGGTTCATGTGTCCAGGAGTCCATCTGTGTCCCCTCAGATATTCTCCCTTCCCCACTTCCTGTCCTATTCTATCCTACCTTCCCCAGGTTCATGTGTCCAGGAGTCCATCTGTGTCCCCTCAGATATTCTCCCTTCCCCACTTCCTGTCCTATACTATCCTACCTTCCCCAGGTTCATGTGTCCAGGAGTCCATCTGTGTCCCCTCAGATATTCTCCCTTCCCCACTTCCTGTCCTATACTATCCTACCTTCCCCAGGTTCATGTGTCCAGGAGTCCATCTGTGTCCCCTCAGATATTCTCCCTTCCCCACTTCCTGTCCTATACTATCCTACCTTCCCCAGGTTCATGTGTCCAGGAGTCCATCTGTGTCCCCTCAGATATTCTCCCTTCCCCACTTCCTGTCCTATTCTATCCTACCTTCCCCAGGTTCATGTGTCCAGGAGTCCATCTGTGTCCCCTCAGATATTCTCCCTTCCCCACTTCCTGTCCTACACTATCCTACCTTCCCCAGGTTCATGTGTCCAGGAATCTATCCGTGGGCCCCCGGATGTCTTCCCTTCCTCTGAAGCCCTGGAAACTCTTTTCGTATTTTTAATGCCTAACCCAGTCCCACCCCCAAGATCAGCAGTCCCAACCCAAGTCCGTGGTTCCAAGTGTTCATCCATACACCCTTCACCACTTCCCCGATGTCAGCAAGTCCCACCTCAGATCCGTGGTTCCAGGTTCACACCCTTCATCACCTCTCAGAGGTCAGCAGTCCCACCCCAGGTCCGTAGTTCCAAGTGTTCATCCATACACCCTTCACCACTTCCCTGAGGTCAGCAGTTTTAGCCAGCCTTGAAGCACTGTCCATATACGATATTACTACACAAGTGTATTAATATCAGTATACAGAGGAAGATGTTATTACAGAGGAGGACACACAGAAAATCTGCGCTCTGTAATAACATCCTCCTGAACAGACCCGAACGTCGACTACCTGAGACAAGAGAGATCTCTATCACAGTTCGTCCACCAAGAACTGGTTACTAGTGAAAATCTGGAACATATATTTATATTTAATATTGTTCCTATGTCAATTATTACATTATTCAATTATTTATTCGAATAAGTGTATTTGTTAGCGTTTTCATGTGAGTAAATTAGTGTCGTTGTGTGAACCTTTGTGTTCCCTGCACGATAACTGTAATTAATTGTTAATAGTTATCGTTTTTTTCTTGTTGTTGATCTTTTTTGGCATGGTACACTGTGGTTCTCAAGCACACACTCTTCTATTCACTAATTTCTGGATTTCCACATACAAATCTTACACACACATCATACATACAGAAGCACGAATAAAGCAACACACACACAAACACAATCATCGGTATCTAACATACACGTATATTTATTCAACAATGCATATTATCCTCTCCTTTCGGTATTACTAGTATATAAACAAATACACACGCACCTACACCTCACACTTCTTCCTCTACGCTACACACACACACACACACACACACACACACACACACACACACACACACACACACACACACACACACACACACACACACACACACACATGTAAGTCACGTGTACAAACACGGACACACCTTCAGGAGACAGTGACGGGTCACCACCTGGAAAGATTGGTGTCAGGACGTAGTTCCTGCTGATTATATTATCATCGTCATTATTAAACTGTTAAGTTTCCTTGTTACTAGTTAATGGTCCAAAACTTACTGAAAAGTATTCCTACGAGTCAGTCTCGTATGTGCGGGTTATTTATGTATGTATTAATGTATAGTTTTTAAATCTATACATGTATTTATGAATATTTGAGCATCTCTATACATATGAATATCCTATAATCATGGCTATCATCACCAAGAACAACATTCATGTTCACTATGATGAATGAACACATACAAGAACAACATTCATGTTCACTATGATGAATGAACACATACAAGAACAACATTCATGTTCACTATGATGAATGAACACATACAAGAACAACATTCATGTTCACTATGATGAATGAACACATACAAGAACAACATTCATGTTCACTATGATGAATGAACAACATTCATGTTCACTATGATGAATGAACAACAAGAACAACATTCATGTTCACTATGATGAATGAACACATGAACAACATTCATGTTCACTATGAAATGAACATACAAGAACAACATTCATGTTCACTATGATGAACAACATACAAGAACAACATTCATGTTCACTATGATGAATGATCAATGAACACATACAAGAAACATCCATGTTCACTTGATGAATGAACACATACAAGAACAACATTCATGTTCACTATGATGAATGAACACATACACATACAAGAACAACATTCATGTTCACTATGATGAATGAACACATACAAGAACAACATTCATGTTCACTATGATGAATGAACACATACAAGAACAACATTCATGTTCACTATGATGAATGAACACATACAAGAACAACATTCATGTTCACTATGATGAATGAACACAACCAAAAACAATACTGATATTCATCTTTACATTAACAGTCAGTGTTGTACATGAACAACACTGAACAACACTGACAACTGAACAACACAACAACATGAACAACACTGACATGAACAACACTGACATGAACAACACTGACATGTACAACACCAACATGAATAACATGAACAACACTGACATGAACAACACTGACATGAACAACACTGACATGAACAACACCAACATGAATAACACTGACATGAACAACACCGATATGAACAACACTAACATGAACAACACTGACATGAACAACACCAACATGAACAACACTGACATGAACAACACCAACACAACCCGACATGACATGAACAACACTGACATGAACAACACATGAACAACACTGACATAAACACATGAACAACACACCGAAATGAACAACAACAACATGACAACACTGAACAACACTGACATGAACAACACCAACATGAACAACACCAACATGAACAACACCAACATGAACAACACTGACATGAACAACACTGACATGAACAACACCAACATGAACAACACCAACATGAACAACACTGACATGAACAACACCAACATGAACAACACCAACATGAACAACACTGACATGAACAACACCAACATGAACAACACTGACATGAACAACACCAACATGAACAACACCAACATGAACAACACTGACATGAACAACACTGACATGAACAACACCAACATGAACAACACCAACAACACTGACATGAACAACACCAACATGAACAACACCAACATGAACAACACCAACATGAACAACACTGACATGAACAACACTGACATGAACAACACTGACATGAACAACACCAACATGAACAACACCAACATGAACAACACTGACATGAACAACACTGACATGAACAACACCAACATGAACAACACTGACATGAACAACACCAACATGAACAACACTGACATGAACAACACCAACATGAACAACACCAACATGAACAACACTGACATGAACAACACTGACATGAACAACACTGACATGAACAACACCAACATGAACAACACCAACATGAACAACACCAACATGAACAACAACATGAACAACACCAACATGAACAACACCAACATGAACAACACCAACATGAACAACACTGACATGAACAACACCAACATGAACAACACCAACATGAACAACACCAACATGAACAACACCAACATGAACAACACCAACATGAACAACACCAACATGAACAACACCAACATGAACAACACCAACATGAACAACACCAACATGAACAACACTGGTACATGAACAACACTGGTACATGAACAACACCAACATGAACAACACTGGTACATGAACAGCACTGACATGAACAACACCAACATGAACAACACTGGTACATGAACAACACTGGTACATGAACAGCACTGACATGAACAACACCAACATGAACAACACCAACATGAACAACACCAACATGAACAACACCAACATGAACAACACCAACATGAACAACACCAACATGAACAACACCAACATGAACAACACCAACATGAACAACACTGGTACATGAACAACACCAACATGAACAACACCAACATGAACAACACCAACATGAACAACAACATGAACAACACCAACATGAACAACACCAACATGAACAACACCAACATGAACAACACCAACATGAACAACACCAACATGAACAACACCAACATGAACAACACCAACATGAACAACACCAACATGAACAACACACACATGAACAACACCAACATGAACAACACCAACATGAACAACACCAACATGAACAACACCAACATGAACAACACCAACATGAACAACACCAACATGAACAACACCAACATGAACAACACCAACATGAACAACACTGACATGAACAACACTGGTACATGAACAACACCAACATGAACAACACTGACATGAACAACACTGACATGAACAACACCAACATGAACAACACCAACATGAACAACACCAACATGAACAACACCAACATGAACAACACCAACATGAACAACACCAACATGAACAACACCAACATGAACAACACCAACATGAACAACACCAACATGAACAACACCAACATGAACAACACCAACATGAACAACACCAACATGAACAACACCAACATGAACAACACTGACATGAACAACACTGGTACATGAACAACACTGGTACATGAACAACACTGGTACATGAACAACACTGGTACATGAACAACACCAACATGAACAACACTGGTACATGAACAACACTGGTACATGAACAACACTGGTACATGAACAACACTGGTACATGAACAACACTGGTACATGAACAACACTGGAACATAAAATATAATTCTGCTGAGTCAAGACAAACAAGGACTCAGACAATATGGTAAAGTTGTCATCTAATTACTTTATAAAATTATTTTTTCAGTGGTTGATTCATAGCTCCTGGACCAGCTTCCCAACTTTATTTTACCGATTTTGTTGATTTCTATTCTACAGGGACTGATCATATCCATTCTTGAAGCTGTGTATATTGTTTACCCCCACACCACCACCACTTGACCTAGTACAGTCCACTTACCACCACCACTTGACCTAGTACAGTCCACTTACCACCACCACTTGACCTAGTACAGTCCACTTACCACACTAAGACTGGAAAAGTAATTATATATTCTGGTACACTGGTGATATCACAATATGCAAAACAACCACTGTGAAAAATCTCCCGAGAAATCACGAATGTGCTGGAAGTTCACTATTTGCTCACAATGGTTATTTTGCATATTCTGGTGTGTTAATAGTATTGTAACATAACAAAACATAACAACTATAACATAACTATAACAAAAGAAAAAGAAGAGAAGAAACATGGTGGACTGGTTGTGATCATCGGGAGATAAAGCAGGTTTGTTCACCAGGAAGAAACTTGGTGGACTGGTTGTGATCATCGGGAGATAAAGCAGGTTTGTTCACCAGGAAGAAACTTGGTGGACTGGTTGTGATCATCGGGAGATAAAGCAGGTTTGTTCACCAGGAAGAAACTTGGTGGACTGGTTGTGATCATCGGGAGATAAAGCAGGTTTGTTCACCAGGAAGAAACTTGGTGGACTGGTTGTGATCATCGGGAGATAAAGCAGGTTTGTTCACCAGGAAGAAACTTGGTGGACTGGTTGTGATCATCGGGAGATAAAGCAGGTTTGTTCACCAGGAAGAAACTTGGTGGACTGGTTGTGATCATCGGGAGATAAAGCAGGTTTGTTCACCAGGAAGAAACTTGGTGGACTGGTTGTGATCATCGGGAGATAAAGCAGGTTTGTTCACCAGGAAGAAACTCTGGTTGTGATCATCTGGAATTGTTTTGACTTACCTGGAATTGTTTTGACTTAACACAGTTGTGTTCATTGTGTTTATAGTTTCATTCACGTGAATCACAACTGTTTTGCCTTAACACAGTTAATTCACACTACTTCCTCTTTGATACACACTATTTCCTCTTTGATACACACTATTTCCTCTTTGATACACACTACTTCCTCTTTGATACACACTATTTCCTCTTTGATACACACTACTTCCTCTTTGACTATTTCCTATTTCCTCTTTGATACACACTATTTCCTCTTTGATACACACTATTTCCTCTTTGATACACACTATTTCCTCTTTGATACACACTATTTCCTCTTTGATACACACTATTTCCTCTTTGATACACACTATTTCCTCTTTGATACACACTATTTCCTCTTTGATACACACTATTTCCTCTTTGATACACACTATTTCCTCTTTGATACACACTATTTCCTCTTTGATACACACTACTTCCTCTTTCATACACACTACCTCTTTGATACACACTATTTCCTCTTTGATCACTCTTTTCCTCTTTGATACACACTACTTCCTCTTTGATACACACTATTTCCTCTTTGACACACTACATACACACTATTTCCTCTTTGACACACTATTTCCTCTTTGACACACACATACACACTACACACACACACACACTACATACACACACACACACTACACACACACACACACACACACACACACACACACACACACACACACACACACACACACACACACACACACACACACACACACACACACACACAACACACACACACACTCACAACACAGACACACACTCACAACACACACACACTCACAACACACACACACACACACACACACACACACACACACACACACACACACACACACACACACACACACACACACACACACACACACACACACACACACACACACACACACACACACTCACAACACACACACACACACACACACACACACACACACACACACACACACACACACACACACACACACACACACACACACACACACACACACACACACACACACACACACACACACACACACACACACACACACACACATCACACAACTCCTAGCCAGGTTAGAAAGTCATCTCTGTGTGTATATTTCACACACAGCCAGGTTAGAAAGTCATCTGTGTGTGTATATAACCTTGAATGACGGGACTCCTAGCCAGGTTAGAAAGTCATCTGTGTGTGTATATAACCTTGACATGACGGGACTCCTAGCCAGGTTAGAAAGTCATCTGTGTGTGTGTATAACCTTGACAAGACGGGACTCCTAGCCAGGTTAGAAAGTCATCTGTGTGTGTATATAACCTTGACATGACGGGACTCCTAGCCAGGTTAGAAAGTCATCTTCCTTGACAAGACGGGACTCCTAGCCAGGTTAGAAAGTCATCTGTGTGTGTATATAACCTTGACAAGACGGGACTCCTAGCCAGGTTAGAAAGTCATCTGTGTGTGTGTATAACCTTGACATGACGGGACTCCTAGCCAGGTTAGAAAGTCATCTCTGTGTGTGTATAACCTTGACATGACGGGACTCCTAGCCAGGTTAGAAAGTCATCTGTGTGTGTGTATAACCTTGATATGACGGGACTCCTAGCCAGGTTAGAAAGTCATCTGTGTGTGTGTATAACCTTGACAAGACGGGACTCCTAGCCAGGTTAGAAAGTCATCTGTGTGTGTGACATGACGGGACTCCTATAGAAAGTCATCTCTGACCTTGACATGACGGGACTCCTAGCCAGGTTAGAAAGTCATCTCTGTGTGTGTATAACCTTGACATGACGGGACTCCTAGCCAGGTTAGAAAGTCATCTCTCCTAGCCAGGTTAGAAAGTCATCTGTGTGTGTATAACCTTGACATGACGGGACTCCTAGCCAGGTTAGAAAGTCATCTCTGTGTGTGTATAACCTTGACATGACGGGACTCCTAGCCAGGTTAGAAAGTCATCTGTGTGTGTATAACCTCGATATGACGGGACTCCTAGCCAGGATAGAAAGTCATCTGTGTGTGTATATAACCTCGATATGACGGGACTCCTAGCCAGGATAGAAAGTCATCTGTGTGTGTGTATAACCTTGATATGACGGGACTCCTAGCCAGGTGACAACACTAGCTTCTTTCTTTGGTTATTAATGATAAATTGTAAACACAGAAAAATGCATGCGAACTTTTATATATTTTATTTATTATGAAATTTAAGCTACTTAAAATATAAAACATACACGAAAATAAGCCAAAAAAAATAAGAAGGCAGTGTTCTGAGTGACTGGATGTGAGTAGCATAATTACCCCGACACTGCTGCCACAGTCTGGCCACAACGAGTACCATAATTACCCCGACACTGCTGCCACAGTCTGGCCACAACGAGTACCATAATTACCCCGACACTGCTGCCACAGTCTGGCCACAACAAGTACCATAATTACCCCGACACTGCTGCCACAGTCTGGCCACAACAAGTACCATAATTACCCCGACACTGCTGCCACAGTCTGGCCACAACAAGTACCATAATTACCCCGACACTGCTGCCACAGTCTGGCCACAACAAGTACCATAATTACCCCGACACTGCTGCCACAGTCTGGCCACAACAAGTACCATAATTACCCCGACACTGCTGCACAGTCTGGCCACAACAAGTACCATAATTACCCCGACACTGCTGCCACAGTCTGGCCACAACAAGTACCATAATTACCCCGACACTGCTGCCACAGTCTGGCCACAACGCTTCTGATTTATGTTATAAATGACTTTAATTATAAAGAAGTGAGTTTGACTCATCTCCTGATCTACAATGTTTATACTGCTTACCATGTAATATATTTTATCTGAATATTGCAGCTCTCTTCAGAATAAATAGCAAAATAAAATTCGCTATAACCCCCGTGTAACATATCGTAAGTTTAAGAATTAGAAAGAACAGCTAGACGATGTTTCGCTCCTTCCTGGATCCTCTTTAACATCGAACAATGTTGGTGTTCAGATTCTTGACTTGTGGTGTATATATTGTTCAAGATGTGTAACTCACCTGTACACTGAGATGATAATGAAGGTAGAGAGGTGTAACTCACCTGTACACTGAGATGATAATGAAGGTAGAGAGGTGTAACTCACCTGTACACTGAGATGATAATGAAGGTAGAGAGGTGTAACTCACCTGTACACTGAGATGATAATGAAGGTAGAAAGGTGTAACTCACCTGTACACTGAGATGATAATG
This sequence comes from Cherax quadricarinatus, assembly GCF_038502225.1. NCBI lineage: Eukaryota > Metazoa > Arthropoda > Malacostraca > Decapoda > Parastacidae > Cherax > Cherax quadricarinatus. The sequence continues at coordinate 2,125 of NW_027197779.1, read as the reverse complement.
AAGGTAGAAAGGTGTAACTCACCTGTACACTGAGATGATAATGAAGGTAGAGAGGTGTAACTCACCTGTACACTGAGATGATAATGAAGGTAGAGAGGTGTAACTCACCTGTACACTGAGATGATAATGAAGGTAGAGAGGTGTAACTCACCTGTACACTGAGATGATAATGAAGGTAGAGAGGTGTAACTCACCTGTACACTGAGATGATAATGAAGATAGAAGGTAGAGAGTTGTAACTCACCTGTACACTGAGATGATAATGAAGGTAGAGAGGTGTAACTCACCTGTACACTGAGATGATAATGAAGGTAGAGAGGTGTAACTCACCTGTACACTGAGATGATAATGAAGGTAGAGAGGTGTAACTCACCTGTACACTGAGATGATAATGAAGGTAGAAAGGTGTAACTCACCTGTACACTGAGATGATAATGAAGGTAGAGAGGTGTAACTCACCTGTACACTGAGATGATAATGAAGGTAGAGAGGTGTAACTCACCTGTACACTGAGATGATAATGAAGGTAGAGAGGTGTAACTCACCTGTACACTGAGATGATAATGAAGGTAGAGAGGTGTAACTCACCTGTACACTGAGATGATAATGAAGGTAGAGAGGTGTATCTTCAACTTGTCGGTTTTTCAAACCATTCATCACAACTGTCAGATACTGCAGCATCATGGGATCTGGTTACAAAGAATTCTTCAACACTTGTTCAACGAAGACCTACTTCGACTAGTGGATGGTACCACTATGACCCCGCCTCCGCCTGCTTCACCTCACCTCACTACAGTATATAAGCCACGTCTACGGCCCTATGCTGTACATTCTACAAGATTGATGGACTGAACACATCGACTCCAGGTTGAGGGACTGATTACCTCATACTCCTCCTCTGCTTACGCCTTCCTCTTTGTATTGGACTGATGAAGCCACTCTGTGGCGAAACGTTTCCTGAATAAAGATTCCCATATGCTGCATAAGTGTCTCAATCTTCATCAAGGTAGAAAGGTGTAACTCGCCTGTACACTGAGATGATAAAGAAGGTAGAGAGGCGTAACTCACCTGTACACTGAGATGATAATGAAGGTGGAGAGGTGTAACTCACCTGTACACTGAGATGATAATGAAGGTAGAGAGGTGTAACTCACCTGTACACTGAGATGATAATGAAGGTAGAGAGGTGTAACTCGCGTGTACATTGAGATGATAATGAAGGTAGAAAGGTGTAACTCACCTGTACACTGAGATGATAATGAAGGTAGAGAGGTGTAACTCGCGTGTACATTGAGATGATAATGAAGGTAGAAAGGTGTAACTCACCTGTACACTGAGATGATAATGAAGATAGAGAGGTGTAACTCACCTCTACAGTGAGATGATGATGAAGGTAGAGAGGTGTAACTCACGTGTACAGTGACATGATAATGAAGGTAGAGGTGTTACTTACCTGGTAATTTTCTCTACTGATTACTTAATCGTAGTGTAGACTAAGTTTGATATACAAACGCTGATACATTTTCTAGTAAATGTTTTAAAACGAGAAAATGTACCATCATATTAAAAGTTCTAATTAATTTTTAAATTACAGTTACAATTAATTTTTCAGTTACAATTTAAGGAAGCCTGTTCCGAGACCGAGTCACGGGAGCGATCACCCCAGGACCCATTAACTGACAGCAGACAGATTGTTTTGTGTTATCTGCTGTGTCTCCAGCTCTCATAAATATGTTATATCAGAGTGTAGAGATTTTAAATCAGTCTTTTAAGTATTATCTAGGTATCAATAACTCACAATATCATTACTTGAAGGTTACCCGAAGTCCAGAACTATTTATATGTTTATATTTGGTTACAGTAGTAATGAGCTATTTATGCCGACACTAAGTAAAAATATTAAGAAAAATATAAGAACATAAGAAAGATAGAACACTGCAACAGGCCTACTGACCCATACGAAGCAGGTCCATGTGCCCCCCCCCGGCCTAGAACAATGACCACCTAGTCAGGTCACTTCCACTTAAGGAAGGAGCACGGCACCAGACCTGGTAGCCCTAGCTAGTCAGGTCCAACTCACACCCACCCACACCCAGTCATGCATTTATCCAACCTATTTTTAAAA
>NW_027197778.1:17500-55034 GCF_038502225.1 Cherax quadricarinatus | reverse complement strand
TAATATCTATGTTTCCTGCACTTGCAATTAATCTTAGCTCATCTATCTTATTTCTTACACTCCTGCTATTAGTATAGTAAACCTTAAGGGAGCTAGTCCCTTGCTGCCCTCTGCTGTCCCCCTTTGTTTGCTGACCTGATCTATTGTCTTTATTTATAACTTCATGCTGAATGCCTTTTATACATTTACTGTTTCCAACCCAAGTGTTGCAACCTGCTTGTTTCCCACACACACCCATACCTCTATTTTCCATCAGTTTAAAATCATAGGCATTTCACCAATGGCCTTCTCAATCGAGTCTGCAAGTGCTACCACCCCAGCCCCAGAGAGATGTACCCCATCCCTTGCATACATATCATGTTTGCCATAAAAGTTGTTCCAGTTGTCAATGAATGGGATTGCAAGTTCCTTGCAGTATCTGTCTAGCCAGCAATTTACACCAATTGCCCTAGACAACCATTCATTTCCTACTCCCCTTCTAGGCAAGATGCTACATATGATTGGGATCCCTCCCTTAGACTTAATGAAATCTATAGCTGACCTGTACTTATCTAGCAGCTCTTCTCTCCTACCCTTCCCAATATCATTTCCACCAGCACTGAGACAGATAATGGGCTTGTTCCCATTACCTGACATGATATTATCCAGCCTGTTGACAATGTCCCCAACACCAGCTCCAGGGAAGCACACTCTATCTCTCATCTTCTTATTCCTATTACAAAAAGCACGGTCAATATATCTTACCTGAGAGTCACCAACCACAAGAATGCGCTTACCTCCATTAGCAGGGGCAGTAGTACCCTTACCTTCACTGGCCACTGAAGTACATTCATCCTGAAGAACAGAGAAGCGATTTCCTACCTTCAGATCTTCACTCTTCACAGTTCATGTGTGTAGATACCATACAGTCAAACACACACCACATAGTTCACAGAGTTCATGTGTGTGTAGATACCATACAGTCAAACTCACATTACATAGTTCACACAGTTCATGTGTGTAGATACCATACAGTCAAACACACACCACATAGTTCACACAGTTCATGTGTGTAGATACCATACAGTCAAACTCACACCACATAGTTCATGTGTGTTTAGATACCATACAGTCAAACACACGCGCCACAGTTCACACATTTCATGTGTGTGTAGATACCATACTGTCAAACACACACTACATAGTTCTCACAGTTCATGTGTGTAGATACCATACAGTCAAACACACACCACATAGTTCACACAGTTCATGTGTGTGTAGATACCATACAGTCAAACACACACCACATAGTTCACACAGTTCATGTGTGTGTAGATACCATACAGTCAAACACACACCAAATAGTTCACACAGTTCATGTGTGTGTGTAGATACCATACAGTCACACACACCACATAGTCCACACAGATCATGTGTGTGTAGATACCATACAGTCAAACACACACCACATAGTTCACACAGTTCATGTGTGTAGATACCATACAAACACACACCACATAGTCCACACAGTTCATGTGTGTGTGTAGATACCATACAGTCAAACACACACCACATAGTTCACACAGTTCATGTGTGTGTGTAGATACCATACAGTCAAACACACACCACATAGTCCACACAGATCATGTGTGTGTAGATACCATACAGTCAAACACACACCACATAGTCCACACAGTTCATGTGTGTGTGTGTAGATGCCATACAGTCAAACACACACCACATAGTTCACACAGTTCATGTGTGTGTAGATACCATACAGTCAAACACACACCACATAGTTCACACAGTACATGTGTGTAGATATCATAGTCAAACACACACCACATAGTTCACACAGTTCATGTGTGTAGATACCATACAGTCAAACACACACCACATAGTTCACACAGTTCATGTGTGTAGATACCATATAGTCAAACACACACCACATAGTTCACACAGTTCATATGTGTAGATACCATACAGTCAAACACACCACATAGTTCACACAGTTCATGTGTGTAGATACCATACAGTCAAACACACACCACATAGTTCACACAGTTCATGTGTGTAGATACCATACAGTCAAACACACACCACATAGTCCACACAGTTCATGTGTGTAGATACTATACAGTCAAACACACACCACATAGTTCACACAGTTCATGTGTGTAGATACCATACAGTCAAACACACACCACATAGTTCACACAGTTCATGTGTGTAGATACCATACAGTCAAACACACACCACATAGTCCACACAGTTCATGTGTGTAGATACTATACAGTCAAACACACACCACATAGTTAAGAACATAAGAACATAAGAACGAAGGAACACTGCAGAAGGCCTACTGGCCCATGCGAGGCAGGTCCAAGTCTCCTACCGGCTTAAGCCAATGCACCCAACCTAGTCAGGTCAGGTCACATTGACTTAAGGGTGGAACACGGCAACCGACCTGGTAGCACAAGCTATCAGGTCTAACTCACACCCACCCACATCTACTCATGTATTTATCCAACCTATTTTTAAAGCTACACAACGTTCTGGCCTCTATAACGGTACTTGGGAGTTTGTTCCACTCATCCACAACTCTATTACCAAACCAGTACTTTCCTATATCCTTCCTGAATCTGAATTTTTCCAACTTAAAACCATTGCTGCGAGTCCTGTCTAGGCTAGATATTTTCAGCACACTATTTACATCCCCTTTATTTATTCCTGTCTTCCATTTATACACCTCAATCATATCCCCCCTAATTCTACGTCTTTCTAGAGAGTGCAGTTTCAGGGCCCTTAGTCTATCCTCATAGGGAAGGTTTCTGATACATGGGATCAACTTTGTCATCCTCCTTTGTACATTTTCCAGAGAATTTATATCCATTCTGTAATACGGTGACCAAAACTGTGCAGCATAATCTAAATGAGGCCTAACCAAGGATGTATAGAGTTGAAGAACAACCTGAGGACTCCTATTATTTATGCTTCTTGATATGAAGCCAAGGATTCTATTAGCTTTATTGCGAACACTTATGCACTGTTGTCTTGGTTTCAGATTACTGCTAACCAGAACTCCTAAATCTTTTTCGCAATCCGTAATATTAAGATCTACATTATTTAGTTTATATGTGGCATGGTTATTGTCCTGTCCAACATTTAGAACTTTGCATTTGTCTATATTAAACTGCATCTGCCACTTCTCCGACCACTGCATCAGTCTATTCAAATCTTCCTGGAGTGCTCGAATGTCCTCGTCAGAATGAATTCGACGGCCTATTTTGGTGTCATCGGCAAACTTGCCGATGTCGCTCTTTATGCCCTCATCTATGTCGTTTATGTAGATTGTGAACAGCAGGGGGCCCAACACTGACCCCTGTGGAACACCGCTCGTGACACTTCCCCACTCTGATTTCTCCCCATTTATGCAAACTCTCTGCTGCCTATTTGTCAACCATGCCTCTATCCAGGAAAAAATTTCTCCTCCTATTCCATGTGCTTTAATTTTCCTCAATAGTCTCTGATGTGGGACCCTGTCAAAAGCCTTACTGAAGTCCATGTACACAATATCATATTCATTACCATGATCTACCTCCTCAAATACCTTAGTGAAAAAAGTTAATAAATTCGTAAGGCAGGAACGCCCCTTTGTAAAACCATGCTGAGATTCGTTGATTAATTTATGCTTTTCAAGGTGGCTACGAACTGCCTCGGCAATTATTGATTCCATAAATTTTCCCACTATGGAGGTTTGGCTTATTGGTCTATAGTTGGAAGCTAAGGACCTGTCACCTGTTTTGAAAATAGGTATCACATTTGCCATTTTCCACTTATCTGGCACCATGCCAGTTTGTAGTGATATGTTGAAAAGATTAGCCAAAGGTGTGCTAAGCTCCTCTTTACATTCCTTTAGAACCCTTGCATACAGTTCATCAGGGCCTGGGGATTTGTTAGGTTTTAATTTATCTATTTGCCTAAGGACCATGTCACTTGTGACCCTAATAGTGCACAGTTTATTATCGTCCTGTTCTACATAATTTATCATTACTGGAATATCGCTGGTATCCTCCTGTGTAAAAACTGAGAGGAAGTATGTGTTAAAAATTCTACACATTTCCTTATCACTGTCAGTGAGCTAACCCGAGGAACTTTTTAGTGGGCCTATCTTGTCCCTGATCTTACTTCTGTATACCTGAAAGAATCCTTTTGGGTTAGTCTTCGATTCTCTTGCAACTTTAACCTCATAATCTCTTTTTGCTTTTCTAATTCCCTTTTTTATTTCTCTCTTTAACTGAATATATCGATTTCTCAATTGCCCCTCTCCTCTTTTGATTTGCCTATATATGCCTCTCTTTTGACCAATCAGATATTTTAATCTATTGTTCATCCATTTAGGATCATTTTTGTTTGATCTGATTTCCCTATTTGGAACATAATTTGACTGAGCAGCTAGAACTATGCCCTGGAAAGCATTATATCGGCAACCATCACCACCTACCTGACCCTTAGTCAGGTCATTCCAGTTCAGCCCACCTAAGTAATTTTTCAGTCCTATGAAATCAGCCAAGCGAAAGAGATACCATTATTAGGGGAATTCCATGATATATTAAAACTGAGTGATTTGTGATCACTTTCCCCAAGCTCATCATTAACCTCAAGATTATTAATTAGTGTTTCCCTACTGGCAAGAACCAAGTCAAGGAGGTTATTTCCCCTAGTTGGCTCTGTCACAAACTGTTTTAAAAAACAATCCTGGATCGTATCAAGAAAGTCACCTGACTCTAAATTTCCTGTCAAATTGCTCCAGTCAATCTGTCTATAGTTGAAATCTCCCATTAGCACAACATTTTCGTATGTAGATGCCTTACGAATTTCGTCCCATAGAAGTTTACTGCACTCCCTATCAAGATTTGGGGCCCTGTAAATCACACCCAAAATTAGTTTTTCTCGGCCCACGAGAAGCTGTAACCAAACAGATTCAGTGGCTGACGCTTCTAATTTAATATCTTGTCTAACACAACAATTTAAATTGTCTCTGACATACATCGCTACTCCACCACCTTTCCTGTTGACCCTGTCAGTGTGGAATAATTTATAGCCTTGTATGTGACATTCAGAGGGCATCTCTCTATCTTTCAGATTGAGCCAGGTCTCTGTTATAGCAATAATATCTATGTTTCCTGCACTTGCAATTAATCTTAGCTCATCTATCTTATTTCTTACACTCCTGCTATTAGTATAGTAAACCTTAAGGGAGCTAGTCCCTTGCTGCCCTCTGCTGTCCCCCTTTGTTTGCTGACCTGATCTATTGTCTTTATTTATAACTTCATGCTGAATGCCTTTTATACATTTACTGTTTCCAACCCAAGTGTTGCAACCTGCTTGTTTCCCACACACACCCATACCTCTATTTTCCATCAGTTTAAAATCATAGGCATTTCACCAATGGCCTTCTCAATCGAGTCTGCAAGTGCTACCACCCCAGCCCCAGAGAGATGTACCCCATCCCTTGCATACATATCATGTTTGCCATAAAAGTTGTTCCAGTTGTCAATGAATGGGATTGCAAGTTCCTTGCAGTATCTGTCTAGCCAGCAATTTACACCAATTGCCCTAGACAACCATTCATTTCCTACTCCCCTTCTAGGCAAGATGCTACATATGATTGGGATCCCTCCCTTAGACTTAATGAAATCTATAGCTGACCTGTACTTATCTAGCAGCTCTTCTCTCCTACCCTTCCCAATATCATTTCCACCAGCACTGAGACAGATAATGGGCTTGTTCCCATTACCTGACATGATATTATCCAGCCTGTTGACAATGTCCCCAACACCAGCTCCAGGGAAGCACACTCTATCTCTCATCTTCTTATTCCTATTACAAAAAGCACGGTCAATATATCTTACCTGAGAGTCACCAACCACAAGAATGCGCTTACCTCCATTAGCAGGGGCAGTAGTACCCTTACCTTCACTGGCCACTGAAGTACATTCATCCTGAAGAACAGAGAAGCGATTTCCTACCTTCAGATCTTCACTCTTCACAGTTCATGTGTGTAGATACCATACAGTCAAACACACACCACATAGTTCACAGAGTTCATGTGTGTAGATACCAAACAGTCAAACACACACCACATAGTTCACACAGTTCATGTGTGTAGATACCATACAGTCAAACACACACCACATAGTTCACACAGTTCATGTGTGTAGATACCATACAGTCAAACACACACCACATAGTTCACACAGTTCATGTGTGTAGATACCATACAGTCAAACACACACCACATAGTTCACACAGTTCATGTGTGTAGATACCATACAGTCAAACGCACACCACATAGTCCACACAGTTCATGTGTGTAGATACCATACAGTCAAACACACACCACATAGTTCACACAGTTCATGTGTGTAGATACCATACAGTCAAACACACACCACATAGTTCACACAGTTCATGTGTGTAGATACCATACAGTCAAACACACACCACATAGTTCACACAGTTCATGTGTGTAGATACCATACAGTCAAACACACACCACATAGTCCACACAGTTCATGTGTGTAGATACCATACAGTCAAACACACACCACATAGTTCACACAGTTCATGTGTGTAGATACCATACAGTCAAACACACACCACATAGTTCACACAGTTCATGTGTGTAGATACCATACAGTCAAACACACACCACATAGTTCACACAGTTCATGTGTGTAGATACCATACAGTCAAACACACACCACATAGTTCACACAGTACATGTGTGAAGATATCATAGTCAAACACACACCACATAGTTCACACAGTTCATGTGTGTAGATACCATACAGTCAAACACACACCACATAGTTCACACAGTTCATGTGTGTAGATACCATACAGTCAAACACACACCACATAGTTCACACAGTTCATGTGTGTAGATACCATACAGTCAAACACACACCACATAGTTCACACAGTTCATGTGTGTAGATACCATACAGTCAAACACACACCACATAGTTCACACAGTTCATGTGTGTAGATACCATACAGTCAAACACACACCACATAGTCCACACAGTTCATGTGTGTAGATACTATACAGTCAAACACACACCACATAGTTCACACAGTTCATGTGTGTAGATACCATACAGTCAAACACACACCACATAGTTCACACAGTTCGTGTGTGTAGATACCATACAGTCAAACACACACCACATAGTCCACACAGTTCATGTGTGTAGATACTATACAGTCAAACACACACCACATAGTTAAGAACATTAGAACATAAGAACGAAGGAACACTGCAGAAGGCCTACTGGCCCATGCGAGGGAGGTCCAAGTCTCCTACCGGCTTAAGCCAATGCACCCAACCTAGTCAGGTCAGGTCACATTGACTTAAGGGTGGAACACGGCAACCGACCTGGTAGCACAAGCTATCAGGTCTAACTCACACCCACCCACATCTACTCATGTATTTATCCAACCTATTTTTAAAGCTACACAACGTTCTGGCCTCTATAACGGTACTTGGGAGTTTGTTCCACTCATCCACAACTCTATTACCAAACCAGTACTTTCCTATATCCTTCCTGAATCTGAATTTTTCCAACTTAAAACCATTGCTGCGAGTCCTGTCTAGGCTAGATATTTTCAGCACACTATTTACATCCCCTTTATTTATTCCTGTCTTCCATTTATACACCTCAATCATATCCCCCCTAATTCTACGTCTTTCTAGAGAGTGCAGTTTCAGGGCCCTTAGTCTATCCTCATAGGGAAGGTTTCTGATACATGGGATCAACTTTGTCATCCTCCTTTGTACATTTTCCAGAGAATTTATATCCATTCTGTAATACGGTGACCAAAACTGTGCAGCATAATCTAAATGAGGCCTAACCAAGGATGTATAGAGTTGAAGAACAACCTGAGGACTCCTATTATTTATGCTTCTTGATATGAAGCCAAGGATTCTATTAGCTTTATTGCGAACACTTATGCACTGTTGTCTTGGTTTCAGATTACTGCTAACCAGAACTCCTAAATCTTTTTCGCAATCCGTAATATTAAGATCTACATTATTTAGTTTATATGTGGCATGGTTATTGTCCTGTCCAACATTTAGAACTTTGCATTTGTCTATATTAAACTGCATCTGCCACTTCTCCGACCACTGCATCAGTCTATTCAAATCTTCCTGGAGTGCTCGAATGTCCTCGTCAGAATGAATTCGACGGCCTATTTTGGTGTCATTGGCAAACTTGCCGATGTCGCTCTTTATGCCCTCATCTATGTCGTTTACGTAGATTGTGAACAGCAGGGGGCCCAACACTGACCCCTGTGGAACACCGCTCGTGACACTTCCCCACTCTGATTTCTCCCCATTTATGCAAACTCTCTGCTGCCTATTTGTCAACCATGCCTCTATCCAGGAAAAAATTTCTCCTCCTATTCCATGTGCTTTAATTTTCCTCAATAGTCTCTGATGTGGGACCCTGTCAAAAGCCTTACTGAAGTCCATGTACACAATATCATATTCATTACCATGATCTACCTCCTCAAATACCTTAGTGAAAAAAGTTAATAAATTCGTAAGGCAGGAACGCCCCTTTGTAAAACCATGCTGAGATTCGTTGATTAATTTATGCTTTTCAAGGTGGCTACGAACTGCCTCGGCAATTATTGATTCCATAAATTTTCCCACTATGGAGGTTTGGCTTATTGGTCTATAGTTGGAAGCTAAGGACCTGTCACCTGTTTTGAAAATAGGTATCACATTTGCCATTTTCCACTTATCTGGCACCATGCCAGTTTGTAGTGATATGTTGAAAAGATTAGCCAAAGGTGTGCTAAGCTCCTCTTTACATTCCTTTAGAACCCTTGCATACAGTTCATCAGGGCCTGGGGATTTGTTAGGTTTTAATTTATCTATTTGCCTAAGGACCATGTCACTTGTGACCCTAATAGTGCACAGTTTATTATCGTCCTGTTCTACATAATTTATCATTACTGGAATATCGCTGGTATCCTCCTGTGTAAAAACTGAGAGGAAGTATGTGTTAAAAATTCTACACATTTCCTTATCACTGTCAGTGGGCTGACCCGAGGAACTTTTGAGTGGGCCTATCTTGTTCCTGATCTTACTTCTGTATACCTGAAAGAATCCTTTTGGGTTAGTCTTCGATTCTCTTGCAACTTTAACCTCATAATCTCTTTTTGCTTTTCTAATTCCCTTTTTTATTTCTCTCTTTAACTGAATATATCGATTTCTCAATTGCCCCTCTCCTCTTTTGATTTGCCTATATATGCCTCTCTTTTGACCAATCAGATATTTTAATCTATTGTTCATCCATTTAGGATCATTTTTGTTTGATCTGATTTCCCTATTTGGAACATAATTTGACTGAGCAGCTAGAACTATGCCCTGGAAAGCATCATATCGGCAACCATCACCACCTACCTGACCCTTAGTCAGGTCATTCCAGTTCAGCCCACCTAAGTAATTTTTCAGTCCTATGAAATCAGCCAAGCGAAAGTCAGGGACGGAGACTTGATTGCCATTATTAGGGGAATTCCATGATATATTAAAACTGAGTGATTTGTGATCACTTTCCCCAAGCTCATCATTAACCTCAAGATTATTAATTAGTGTTTCCCTACTGGCAAGAACCAAGTCAAGGAGGTTATTTCCCCTAGTTGGCTCTGTCACAAACAGTTTTAAAAAACAATCCTGGATCGTATCAAGAAAGTCACCTGACTCTAAATTTCCTGTCAAATTGCTCCAGTCTATCTGTCTATAGTTGAAATCTCCCATTAGCACAACATTTTCGTATGTAGATGCCTTACGAATTTCGTCCCATAGAAGTTTACTGCACTCCCTATCAAGATTTGGGGCCCTGTAAATCACACCCAAAATTAGTTTTTCTCGGCCCTCGAGAAGCTGTAACCAAACAGATTCAGTGGCTGACGAGTCTAATTTAATATCTTGTCTAACACAATAATTTAAATTGTCTCTGACATACATCGCTACTCCACCACCTTTCCTGTTGACCCTGTCAGTGTGGAATAATTTATAGCCTTGTATGTGACATTCAGAGGGCATCTCTCTATCTTTCAGATTGAGCCAGGTCTCTGTTATAGCAATAATATCTATGTTTCCTGCACTTGCAATTAATCTTAGCTCATCTATCTTATTTCTTACACTCCTGCTATTAGTATAGTAAACCTTAAGGGAGCTAGTCCCTTGCTGCCCTCTGCTGTCCCCCTTTGTTTGCTGACCTGATCTATTGTCTTTATTTATAACTTCATGCTGAATGCCTTTTATACATTTACTGTTTCCAACCCAAGTGTTGCAACCTGCTTGTTTCCCACACACACCCATACCTCTATTTTCCATCAGTTTAAAATCATAGGCATTTCACCAATGGCCTTCTCAATCGAGTCTGCAAGTGCTACCACCCCAGCCCCAGAAAGATGTACCCCATCCCTTGCATACATATCATGTTTGCCATAAAAGTTGTTCCAGTTGTCAATGAATGGAATTGCAAGTTCCTTGCAGTATCTGTCTAGCCAGCAATTTACACCAATTGCCCTAGACAACCATTCATTTCCTACTCCCCTTCTAGGCAAGATGCTACATATGATTGGGATCCCTCCCTTAGACTTAATGAAATCTATAGCTGACCTGTACTTATCTAGCAGCTCTTCTCTCCTACCCTTCCCAATATCATTTCCACCAGCACTGAGACAGATAATGGGCTTGTTCCCATTACCTGACATGATATTATCCAGCCTGTTGACAATGTCCCCAACACCAGCTCCAGGGAAGCACACTCTATCTCTCATCTTCTTATTCCTATTACAAAAAGCACGGTCAATATATCTTACCTGAGAGTCACCAACCACAAGAATGCGCTTACCTCCATTAGCAGGGGCAGTAGTACCCTTACCTTCACTGGCCACTGAAGTACATTCATCCTGAAGAACAGAGAAGCGATTTCCTACCTTCAGATCTTCACTCTTCACAGTTCATGTGTGTAGATACCATACAGTCAAACACACACCACATAGTTCACAGAGTTCATGTGTGTAGATACCAAACAGTCAAACACACACCACATAGTTCACACAGTTCATGTGTGTAGATACCATACAGTCAAACACACACCACATAGTTCACACAGTTCATGTGTGTAGATACCATACAGTCAAACACACACCACATAGTTCACACAGTTCATGTGTGTAGATACGATTCAGTCAAACACACACCACATAGTTCACACAGTTCATGTGTGTAGATACCATACAGTCAAACGCACACCACATAGTCCACACAGTTCATGTGTGTAGATACCATACAGTCAAACACACACCACATAGTTCACACAGTTCATGTGTGTAGATACCATACAGTCAAACACACACCACATAGTTCACACAGTTCATGTGTGTAGATACCATACAGTCAAACACACACCACATAGTTCACACAGTTCATGTGTGTAGATACCATACAGTCAAACACACACCACATAGTTCACACAGTTCATGTGTGTAGATACCATACAGTCAAACACACACCACATAGTTCACACAGTTCAAGTGTGTGTAAATACCATACAGTCAAACACACACGGCATAGTTCACACAATTCATATGTGTGTAGATACCTACAGTCAAACAGACCACATAGCTCATGTGTGGGTAGATACCATACAGTCAAACACACAATACATAGTCCACGCAGTTCATGTGTGTGTAGGTACCATACAGTCAAACACACACTACATAGTTCACACAGTTCATGTGTGTAGATACCATACAGTCAAACACACACCACATAGTTCACACAGTTCATGTGTGTAGATACCATACAGTCAAACACACACCACATAGTTCACACAGTTCATGTGTGTAGATACCATACAGTCAAACACACACCACATAGTCCACACAGTTCATGTGTGTAGATACAAAAGTTCATATAATCCCAGTATAGTTGAGTTCACAAAGCTGGACAAGTAATAAAAGTATTCACTGTTTAGAATAGAAAAGCGACTCTCTCCCTGGAGCTGAGCGCTGACACTCTCCCTGGAGCTGAGTGCTGACACTCTCCCTGGAGCTGAGCGCTGACACTCTCCCTGGAGCTGAGTGCTGACACTCTCCCTGGAGCTGAGCGCTGACACTCTCCCTGGAGCTGAGCGCTGACACTGTCCCTGGAGCTGAGTGCTGACACTCTCCCTAGAGCTGAGTGCTGACACTCTCCCTAGAGCTGAGTGCTGACACTCTCCCTAGAGCTGAGTGCTGACACTCTCCCTGGAGCTGAGTGCTGACACTCTCCCTGGAGCTGAGTGCTGACACTCTCCCTAGAGCTGAGTGCTGACACTCTCCCTGGAGCTGAGTGCTGACACTCTCCCTGGAGCTGAGTGCTGACACTCTCCCTGGAGCTGAGTGCTGACACTCTCCCTGGAGCTGAGTGCTGACACTCTCCCTGGAGCTGAGTGCTGACACTCTCCCTGGAGCTGAGTGCTGACACTCTCCCTGGAGCTGAGTGCTGACACTCTCCCTAGAGCTGAGTGCTGACACTCTCCCTGGAGCTGAGTGCTGACACTCTCCCTGGAGCTGAGTGCTGACACTCTCCCTGGAGCTGAGTGCTGACACTCTCCCTGGAGCTGAGTGCTGACACTCTCCCTTAAACTAAGTACTACCATTTTCCCCTGGAACTGAGTACTGACTCTCCCTTAAACTGAACACTAACACTTTCCCTGCAACTGATTGCTGACAATCTTCCTGGTGCTGAGTGCTGACACTCCCTGTCCCTGAGTACTGACACTCTCCCTTAAACTGACTAATAACTCTTCCCCTGGAGCTGAGTGTTGACGCTTTACCTGGAGCTGAGTTCTGACACTCTCCCTGGAACTGAGTGCTGACACTCTCCCTGGAACTGAGTGCTGACACTCTCCCTGGAACTGAGTGCTGACACTCTCCCTGGAACTGAGTGCTGACACTCTCCCTGGAACTGAGTGCTGACACTCTCCCTGGAACTGAGTGCTGACACTCTCCCTGGAACTGAGTGCTGACACTCTCCCTGGAACTGAGTGCTGACACTCTCCCTGGAACTGAGTGCTGACACTCTCCCTGGAACTGAGTGCTGACACTCTCCCTGGAACTGAGTGCTGACACTCTCCCTTTAACTGAGTGCTGACACTCTCCCTGGAACTGAGTGCTGACACTCTCCCTGGAACTGAGTGCTGACACTCTCCCTGGAACTGAGTGCTGACACTCTCCCTGGAACTGAGTGCTGACACTCTCCCTTGAACTGAGTGCTGACACTCTCCCTGGAACTGAGTGCTGACACTCTCCCTGGAACTGAGTGCTGACACTCTCCCTGGAACTGAGTGCTGACACTCTCTCTGGAACTGAGTGCTGACACTCTCCCTGGAACTGAGTGCTGACACTCTCCCTGGAACTGAGTGCTGACACTCTCCCTGGAACTGAGTGCTGACACTCTCCCTGGAACTGAGTGCTGACACTCTCCCTGGAACTGAGTGCTGACACTCTCCCTGGAACTGAGTGCTGACACTCTCCCTGGAACTGAGTGCTGACAATCTCCCTGGAACTGAGTGCTGACACTCTCCCTGGAACTGAGTGCTGACACTCTCCCTGGAACTGAGTGCTGACACTCTCCCTGGAACTGAGTGCTGACACTCTCCCTGGAACTGAGTGCTGACACTCTCCCTGGAACTGAGTGCTGACACTCTCCCTGGAACTGAGTGCTGACAGTACACATTCAAACAACGACAATAAAGTTCATATCTATGTTGTTAAATAAACATTATTTCATATATAAGGAAAGGACCCTCATTATGGCGAAAGTCTCTTAATCCAAGGAGTTGGAGTTATCCTTCTGTTTCTCTAAATAAGCCTAAATGCTTCCCATTTCCCAAGTTCTGTGACCATTACTACTTAAACAATTTCCAAAGATAATTATAATTTGTGAATAATGTTGAATTTTTTCAGGTCATTTTTTAAAAATTAGGTCAATATTAAATATATAATATGTCTCGGTTGAACGAAAAGAAGAAAAATGAAAAAGAAGTCTCCGTCAGGAGTCGAACCTGAGTCTTCCGTTTTGAAGACTGACCGCTGCTCCTCGAAGCCATTATCTTCAGCTGCTGAGTTCTGGGTACCAGCTGGTGACGCTGGCTCAGAATGATTTTTGCGAAATTATTGCATACATAAATTTTTGCTTGCCTTATTTGTCACCTGGGTGCCAGCCTCACTAGCTGGCACCCAGGTGATCAGGTCTTATGTCCCAGTTAGAAGAAAACTGGATGTTACTAGTCACCAGAAAACCTATATACAAAAACGATTCAGGCGAACTAAGTCAAGTGCAGGATCTAAGTCACTAGGTCCTTGTATAAGCTATTTAAACTGCAGGTTTCCTGGAAAGATAGTTAACAACAAGCGGACATAAATGGTGTAAAGTCTAAGATGATGTAAGATGCACAACAGATAAACTATAAGGTTGACCACAACTGATGGAGTATTACATACACCAGTGATGGTGTAACGTCAACTACAGGTGAAAAGAGTATATGAAATACAATCGAAGGCATAAAGTGCACACGACGAGTTATCTTCTTTTGTCTGACGGATAAGTAAATAAATTACAAGATACTTAGCAACAAATTAATGTCAGAAGATTGTAAAAAACAATCGAAAGGAAGATGGATGTGCTTGTGAGGTGGATCTGGGAGGCTTCAGGACTCCGACGGGAAACAAGTTTTATGGTGAAATATTCACATATGACTGAGCAGCAGCATGGTGATAGCTTATAATAACAGTAAAGACAGTAAAGATGGTGATGGCTTACAAAGAGAGTGAAAACGATTATGTCGCTTAAAGATGTCAAGGAAACGCCGCACCCCTGAACAAAAGAATGGAAAAATACTTAAATGAATGACCCGAAGAATAATAATGATAATTTTCTAAGGATTTTAATTGAAATTAAATAAAAATAAGAATTAGCCGCTGTGGTTCCAGTATGATGTTGGGACAGGAGTATCTTATGTCCAGGATGGTCTTCTGATGTTTCAGAATGGTGTTGGTTATCCTGGGTGGCGGTGCACGTCCGATGTTCTGAAATTCCCGTCACTACTTGGTTGTGGCACCTCAATTCAAATTTCAGAGGTGAGGAGTCACAATGTCTCACTACGTCCAGTAGACAGGGATCTTGCTCCAATTAACTAGTGTCTACCCTGGCTGACTAGGCCAGCAACACAGCTGATACTAGAGAAACTAACACAGGTTACATAAGTTAGATAAGTATAACACTGAAGAAAGTCAAAGGGAGGTATTCTACTTCAATGTCTTTACTGGTAACCAGGTAAATCAGTAACAATGGACAGAAATACTCCTGTTAGATCACCTTACCTGATAAGGAGAGTGGAGGTGAAATGATTCTCCAAACTTCAACCCACACCAGGTAAGGTAAATACTACCAGGAGTAGAAACTAAAGGCAAATCAGACCCCAGGAACTGAAGTTTAGCCTCAGCCCGCTAGATGGTAGTGCTGGCGGTAACACGCTAATGGTTCCTGGGTGTCTGAACAACCATAACCCCAACTTATTACTGGTTTTTCCTTCACAGTATCCCTTTTCCAAAACTTATGGTCTGAGGCAGTAAGTTAAGTTACAGACGGAAAAGTACTATGTACAACCTCGGCTCATCCAATCTGAGAAGCAGTTTTCTGAGCCAGATATGTATACAACTTTAAACTTATAGGATTGGATAGCCAAAGCCCATCTTAAGAGTCTGCTATTTGAACATTTGAAGTTTTCCAGGTACATAAATAACCCGCACATAAAAGAGAGAAGCTTACGACGACGTTTCGGTCCGACTTGGACCATTGACAAAGTCACACTAACAGAGGTGGAGCAGGACGGCTATATATAGGCAGGAAGAGGTGGAGGTAGAAGTAGTAGTAGTAGTAGTAGTAGTACAAGAATTGTATATAATACCGACAAGATGAAATTAAGACACATGCACAACACCCGGGCATCCCCATCGTAGGCGTTTCGCCATCCAGCCAGCCACTGGATGGCGAAACGTCCACAACAAAGACAACCAGACGCCGCACATGTGCCTTAATTTCATCAGTAGTTGTAGTAGTAGTAGAAGAAGAAGAGGTAGTAGTAGTGGTAGTGGTAGAAGTGGGAAATAAGGATGACGAGCCAGTCAAAAACCAAAACAAAGGAAGGGGAGTACTGCAAGAGAGCTAGATGCCCACAGAGGGAGAGCAAGCGCACAGTGGTGCGTGAAAGGGGAAGTGGTGAAATAAAATAAATGAAGAAGGAACAGAAACACGAGACAGGAGAGAGAAAGACAACCCAGAGGAGAAAAGGAAAGAGGAAAGGGGAAGAGGAAGAAGAAAAAGAAAGAAAAAATGAGGATTCAGGTTAAGTCACGGGTGTTCTGAAGTTTAGAGCATTTTACAATGTTGTGGGAGAGGAAGGCATCTACAGAGACGAAGCCAGGGCTAAGGTTCATACAAGGAAAGTTGTGTATTAGAGAGGATTCAACTAGACGGCGACTGTTCGAGTTGGAAGTAGGGAAGACAGTTTTAGCAGAAGACCAGTCAATAGGATGGCTATGATCTCTGACGTGACAGAAAAGAGCATTGTTAGTGTCGGCAAGCCTAACACTATTTTTGTGCTCCCTAAGTCTGTCAGAAAGAGATCGACCAGTTTCTCCGAAGTATTGAAGAGGACAGGAGGAGCAAGAAATAGAGTAGACACACCAGGAACATCTGTAGAGGGAGGAGAGGTATGAACGAGATTAGTGCGAAGAGTGTTAGTCTGGCGGAAGGTAAGCTTGATGTCTAAGGGACGGAGAGAATTGTTGAGATTAGAAAGACCGGAAATGTAGGGAAGGCAGAGGATAGAAGAGTTCCCATGAGTAGAGAGTTTGGGAGAGAAGAAATTGCGTTTAGCACGTGAGAGGGCAGAGTCTATGAAATGGGAAGGGTAGCCAAGACGGGAGAACGAATTATGAAGAGTGGAAATTTCTGCTGGAAGGAACTGAGGATCACAGATGCGGAGGGCACGGAGAAAGAGGGAGATAAGAACACTTTTCTTGACAGGGGAAGCATGATAGGAAAAGTAGTGAATGTACATGCCACTGTGCATAGGTTTACGGTAAACGGAAAAGGAAAAACCTGTATCTGAGCGGTGGACATGGACATCAAGGAAAGGAAGCAAGGAATTAGATTCCCATTCAACTTTAAACTTAAAACTTTAAACTTAAGAGCTTCAAGAAAAGGTTGGAAGAGACTGGAGTCATGAGGCCACAGAGCAAAGATGTCATCCACATAGCGGAGCCAGAGTGAAGGTTGCACATCGAGGGTAGGAAGAAGAACAGTCTCGAAGTATTCCATGTAAAGATTAGCAAGGACAGGAGAGAGAGGAGAGCCCATAGCGACACCGAAGGTTTGAGAATAATATTTCCCTTGGAAGGAAAAGGAGTTAGAGTCCACACAGAGGCGGATTAGATCAAGAAAGACATCAGTGGGGATAGGGAGATGAAGAAACCCTTTATGGGCCTTCTCTCTAAGGAAATCAAGGACATCATCAAGAGGGACATTGGTGAAGAGGGACTCAACGTCAAGACTAAGCATCTTACAGGTTGGGAGAGAGCGAACCCGTTCAATGAAGTCTTGAGAGTGACGGAGGTGGGCAGGAGAAAAAGTACCAAGAAAGGGAGTGAGGGTTTTGGCCAGCCAAGAAGCAAGAGAATAAAAGACAGAACCTCTAGAGGATATGATAGGACGAAGAGGCATCCCTGATCCCCTCCCCTAATCCCAGCCTAGGACCACTGACTTCCTGACCAAGGGTGTTGCCGTTTAGTGCCCCACCAATTACAAGTTCCGCCGCTCGCTACTCCCCCACCCTCATCCCCAATGCATCCATGCTGTTCTTCACCCATCACCTCACAGCTGGCGCCCTCCCACCCCCACGATATCAGCAATGTCACAAGTAGTCGAGGGTTCCCAGGAATCTTCACGACAGAGTCAAAGCTGTCGTTCACGAGGCTTCTGCCGGGTGTGCTACAGGGAATGTGCACTCAATTCCACAACTGGCAACATCCGTGCACACAATGGATGTCTAGGCTCCAGGAGAGCTCCAAATGAGAACAACCAACAGCCTCCCCCAGTAGACAGCGCTGACAGCTACCGTAACTTCACCTCTACAGAGGACCTCAAATCTGCAATCAAATTAACATCCACCAGGACTCTGACACACATCCCCAAAGCAGCTCGCCCTCAAGCTGCTAGCAAATTCACTGACCTTCTGAAGAAAGTCAACGATGCTCCTTCAAACAACAGATCCTGGCACAACTTGCTGCTTTTTGGCAACGCCTGTTTGGCTGTCCCACCAAGGAGGGACAAGTCACTAGCAACACATGTTATTAGGGCAATAAATGCATTCCCAAAGGATGACAACCTCGTCCGTCTCCCCCCCTAGGGCGACAAACACTCGAGTTTCATTTAAATATCACGGTGTTACTTAATCAGCAGTAGTTCATTGCAGAATGACTATTGAATCCAGTAATCTTTCAATTCATTATGTCCAACCACGTCATGAACACTCAGATTTATGTATTTACATGACGTCACTCACGCAGGCGACTCCGATTAATAGATCTTGCATAAAGATCATGCTTAATTGCATAGTATAAATAATTAATAATAATAACAAGATAATATCTTTATTTACTACAAGTACATATACAAGGTATACAGTCCTAGCTGACATCAGTGACATACTACTATGTAGAAAGCCCCTTGTTATGCTAAACATTTCGAGCAAATTAGGTCCTTGACCCAGGATGCGACCCACACCAGTTGAATATAGATGATCGATGTAAAATAACACGCCCAATGTTTCTACCCTTGCTGGGAATCGAACGCAGACCCTCGCCGTGGGAAGCGAGAGTTTTAGCGACCAGGCCACTTATTCGAATACAAAAAAGTTAAAAATAGTTTATAAAAACGAATTGAAAATTTTATATCAGAAAATATATATATTCAATGGATATAAATTTTAACTACTTATCAAGGGTTAATTGGATATAAAAGTTATCTGTTATTATTATCATTATTATTATTATTGTTATTATTATTATTATTATTATTATTATTATTATTATTATTATTATTATTATTATTATTGCTATTGTTGTTGACGGTACAGACATTAGTAACAATAACTGTTTCATAATATATATATATATATATATATATATATATATATATATATATATATATATATATATATATATATATATATATATATATATATATATATATGTCGTGCCGAATATGTAAAACTGGTCAATTAGCAAGAACTCATTTAAAATTAAGTCCTTTCTAAAATTTTCTCTTATACGTTTAAAGATATATTTTTTTCATTAATGTTAATGTAATTTTTTTTAATTTTGCTCCAAAAGAAACTTAGAAGACTTACCTAACCTTGTTATAACAAGAGCAATTTATTTTAGCCTAACCCAACTAAATATATTTTAGATTTGTTTACAGTAATTTAATACTAAACAAACACAATCAAATATATTTTTTTCGTTAGGTTCAGAATGATTTTGGGGAAATTATTGCATACACAAATTTTCGCTTGTCTTATATGGCATGATGAGCGTTGCTATTTAAGCCAAGATCGCAAGTTCTGCCTATTCGGCACGACATATATATATATATATATATATATATATATATATATATATATATATATATATATATATATATATATATATATATATATATATATATATATATATATATATATATCTGGCATCTCTGCCAGAGAGAGGCTGTGGTCATCCTGCTCTGTGGTTCTGGCACAATATCGTTCGATTAAGAACTCCTACCAGGATTATCATCATCAGGCTGGTGTGTGAACATCTGTAGCTTGTGTTGGAAAGGGCTAGAAGACTCTGCATTTCCTCTCTTCCTTCAGAATCAAGAAAAGTGTTGTCAGTGAGGGAATATAACGGCCTCCTATGGGTAGGAGAGGTCAGTGAGGTGAGGTCACGCGGAGGAGGAGGAGGAGGCGGAAGTTGAGGGGTAATACTGTAGTCCCCCCTTCCCCGAACAGGCGCGCCATACACCGTGTGCTTTTGTTACATTAATGGAGTTGTTTGTGTTTGTTTAGTACTAAATTATTGTAAACGTATTTAAAATATATTTAGTTGGGTTAGGCTAAAATAAATTGCTCTTGTTATAATAAGGTTAGGTAAGTTTTCTAAGATTCTTTTGGTGCAAAATTAAAAATTTTTACATTAACATTAATGAAAAAAATATATCTTTAAACATATAAGAGAAAATTTCAGAAAGGACTTAATTTTAAATGAGTTCTTGCTAATTGACCAGTTTTACATATTCGGCACGACATATATATATATATATATTATATATATTATATATATATATATATATATATATATATATATATATATATATATATATATATATAATGTATAATATATATGTCGTGCCGAATAGGCAGAACTTGCCATCTTGGCTTAAATAGCAACGTTCATCTTGCCATATAAGACAAGTGAAAATTTGTGTATGCAATAGTGTCGCCAAAATCAATCTGAACCTAACGAAAAAAATATATTTCACTGAGTTTGTTTAGTATTAAATTATTGTAAACAAATCTAAAATATATTTAGTTGGGTTAGGGTAAAATAAATTATTCTTGTTATAATAAGGTTAGGTAAGTTTTCTAAGATTCTTTTGGTGCAAAATTAAATTTTTTTACATTAACATTAATGAAAAAATTATATCTTTAAACGTATAAGAGAAAATTTTCGAAAGAACTTAATTTTAAATGAGTTCTTGCTAATTGACCATGATGTACACTCACTAGCACAAGTACTGTGATGTACACTCACCAACATAAGTACCATGATGTACACTCACTAGCACAAGTGCCAAGGTGTACACTCACTGGCACAAGTACCATGATGTACACTCACTAGCGCAAGTACCATGATGTACACTCACTAGCGCAAGTACCATGGTGTACACTCACTAGCGCAAGTACCATGGTGTACACTCACTAGCGCAAGTACCATGGTGTACACTCACTAGCGCACTACACACAGTTCACACAGTGCATGTGTATGTAGATAGCCTGTAATCAAAGACGGTTCATACAACAGTGTAGGTACAAGAAATCACAGACAAACAACATACAACTTGAGCCTAGAGTAGCTAGAAAAGTTGGGCAAATACTTAGTTTATTCAACAAATAGAATATAGAAGTAATCCTATTCCTAACAGTAAACACACATAAATCACCAATAATGTACAGACATATATTGCAAGATATTCATGTATAAAACTTCCTTTAGTGGTCATACCCTCATACTGGTGACCTTTACAAGTTTAATTACCAAATTCCTTTAAAATAATAATTCCTTAAAAATTTGGATAATCTATGTGGATACTGTCAAATGTTTGACATCAAATTATAAAATTAAGTCATTATAAGATAAAAATAATGTACCTCAGTCGAATTAAAAGAAAAACAACTGAACAGAACTCTGTCTGAAGTTGAAGGCGAGTCTGGTGCTTTAAAGGCCACAGTGTTGACCACTGCACCACAGAGCAGTAATTACTGTAGATGGAGTTGGACTATATAAGACAATGATAGTGTTGGTAATGTAATGGACTGTACTATAGGCCGGTCTTGTAGCTCTCTTGTCACTAAACGTTGCCGGTACTAATGACCAGTGCTTATGTCCCTGCTGACAGCAAGGTGGCTGGTACTACAGACCAGTACACACACATATAAGGAAAGCTCAGGTGCAAAAACTAATTCAATTCCACATTTGGAGAAACGTTTAAATAACACAACCCTCTCATAGCACTCCCACACCCATCCTGTACTCTCCAGAACCACTCCCACACCCATCCTGTACTCTCCAGAACCACTCCCACACCCATCCTGTACTCTCCAGAACCACTCCCACACCCATCCTGTACTCTCCAGAACCACTCCCACACCCATACTGTACTCTCCAGAACCACTCCCACACCCATCCTGTACTCTCTAGAACCACTCCCACACCCATCCTATACTCTCCAGAACCACTCCCACACCCATCCTGTACTCTCCAGAACCACTCCCACACCCATCCTGTACTCTCTAGAACCACTCCCACACCCATCCTATAGTCTCCAGAACCACTCCCACACCCATCCTGTACTCTCCAGAACCACTCCCACACCAATCCTGTACTCTCTAAAACCACTCCCACACCGATCCTGTACTCTCCAGAACCACTCCTACACCCATCCTGCACTCTCTAGAACCACTCCTACACCCATCCTATACTCTCCAGAGCCACTCCCACACCCATCCTGTACTCTCCAGAACCACTACACACCCATCCTGTACTCTCCAGAACCACTCCCACACCCATCCTGTACTCTCCAGAACCACTCCCACACCCATCCTGTACTCTCCAGAACCACTCCTACACCCATCCTGTACTCTCCAGAACCACTCCCACACCCATCCTGTACTCTCTAGAACCACTCCCACACCCATCCTATACTCTCCAGAACCACTCCCACACACATCCTGTACTCTCCAGAACCACTCCCACACCCATCCTGTACTCTCTAGAACCACTCCCACACCCATCCTATAGTCTCCAGAACCACTCCCACACCCATCCTGTACTCTCCAGAACCACTCCCACACCAATCCTGTACTCTCTAAAACCACTCCCACACCGATCCTGTACTCTCCAGAACCACTCCTACACCCATCCTGTACTCTCTAGAACCACTCCTACACCCATCCTATACTCTCCAGAACCACTCCCACACCCATCCTGTACTCTCCAGAACCACTCCCACACCCATCCTGTACTCTCTAGAACCACTCCCACACCCATCCTGTACTCTCCAGAACCACTCCCACACCCATCCTGTGCTTTCCAGAAGCACTTCCACACCCATCCTGTACTCTCCAGAACCACTCACACACCCATCCTGTACTCTACAGAACCACTCCCACACCCATCCTATACACTCCAGAACCACTCCCACACCCATCCTGTACTCTCCAGAACCACTCCCACACCAATCCTGTACTCTCCAGAACCACACCCACACCCATCCTGTACTCTCCAGAACCACTCCCACACCCATACTGTACTCTCCAGAACCACTCCCACACACATCCTGTACTCTCCTGAACCACTCCCACACCCATCCTGTACTCTCCAGAACTACTCCCACACCCATCCTGTACTCTCCAGAACAACTCCCACACACATCCTGTACTCTCCAGAACCACTCCCACACGCATCCTGTACTCTACAGAACCACTCCCACATCCATCCTGTACTCTCCAGAACTCCTCCCACACCCATCCTGTACTCTCCAGTACCACTCCCACACCCATCCTGTACTTTTCAGAACAACTCCCACACCCATCCTGTACTCTCCTGAACCAATCCCACACCTATCCTGTATTCTCAAAGAGCACTAGAACACCCATCCTGTTCTATCCCACAGCACATCAACACCCATGCTGTACTCTCCAAGAGCACTCCAACACCATCTTGTAATCTGCCGTAGCACTCCTACACACACCCTGTACTCTTCCAGAGGACTCCTACACCCATCCTGTACTCTCCCATAGCATTCCTACTCCCATCCTGTACTCTCCCAAAGGACTCCTACACCTATCCTGTACTCTCCCATAGCATTCCTACTCCCATCCTGTACTCTCCCGGAGCACTCCTACACCCAACCTGTACTCTCCCAGAGCACTCCTACATCCATCCTGTACTCTCACAGGCCAATCCAACACCCATCCTGTACTCTCGCAGAGTACTACAACTTGCATCCTGTACTGACCCAGAGCACTCCTACTCCCATCCTATACTCACCCAGAGCACTCCTACTCCCGTCCTGTACTCTCCCAGACCACTCCTACACCCATCCTGTTCTCTCCCAAAGCACGCCTGCACTCATTCTGTACTCTCCCAGAGCACTACTACACTCATCCTGTACTCTCCCAAAGCACTCCTACACCCATCTTGTACTCTCCCAAAGCACTCCTACACACATCCTGTACTCTTCCAGAGCACTACTCCTCCCATCCTGTACTCACCCAGAGCACTACTACTCCCATTCTGTACTCTCCCAGAGCACGCCTACACCCATCCTGTAATCACCCAGAACATTCCTACAACCACCCTGTACTCTCCCAGAGCACTCCTACAACTATTCTGTATTCTCCGAAAGCACTCCTACACCCATCCTGTACTCAACCCAGAGCACTCCTACACCCATCCTCTACTATTCCGGAACACTCCTACACCCATCCTGCACTCTCCCAGAGCATTCCTACACCCATCCTGTACTATTCCAGAGCACTTCTACACCCATCCTGTACTCTCCCAGAGCACTCCTACACCCATCCTGTACTCACCCAGAGCACTCCTACACGCATCCTGTACTATTCCAGAACACTCCTACACCCATCCTGTACTCACCCAGAGCACTACTATTCCCATCCTGTACTCTCCCAGAGCACGCCTACACCCATCCTGTACCCTCCCAGAGCACTCCTACACCTATCCTTTACTCACCCAGAGCACTACTACTCCATTCCTATACTCACCCAGAGCACTCCTACACCCATCCTGTACTCTCCCAGAGCACGCCTACACCCATCCTGTACTCTCCCAAAGCACGCCTACACTCATTCTGTACTCTCCCAGAGCACTACTACACTCATCCTGTACTCTCCCAAAGCACTCCTACACCCATCCTGTACTCTCCCAGAGCATTACTACACTCATCCTGTACTCTCCCAAAGCACTCCTACACACATCCTGTACTCTCCCAGAGCACTACTACTCCCATTCCGTACTCTCCCAGAGCACGCCTACACCCATCCTGTACTCTCCCAAAGCACTCTTACACCCATCCTGTACTCACCCAGAGCACTCCTACACCCATCCTGTACTCACCCAGAGCACTCCTACTCCCATCCTTTTCTCTCCTAGAGCACTCCTACACCCTTCCTATTCTCTCCCAGAGCACTCATACACCCATCCTGAACTCTCCCAGAGCTCTCCTACACAAATCCTGTACTCTACCAGAGCACTCCTACTCCCATCCTCTACTCTCCCAGAGCACTCTTACACCCTTCTTGTACTCTACCAGAGCATTCCTGTACCCATCACGTACTCACCCAGAGGGCTCCTACACCGATCCTGTACACTCTCAGAGCACTCCTACACTCATCCTGAACTCTCCCAGAGCTCTCCTACACAAATCCTGTACTCTACCAGAGCACTCCTACTCCCATCCTCTACTCTCCCATAGCACTCCTACACCCTTCTTGTACTCTCCCAGAGCATTCCTGTATCCATCATGTACTCATCCAGAGGACTCCTACACCGATCCTGTACACTCTCAGAGCACTCCTACACCCATCCTGTACTTTCCCAGAGCACTCCTGTACCCATCCTGTACTCTCCGAGAGCACTCCTTCACCTATCCCGTACTCTCCCTGAGCACATCTACACGCATTCTGTACTCGCCTAGACTACTCTTACTAACTTCCTGTACTCATCTGTAGCACTACTACTCACATCCAGTAAAATCCCTGTGCACTCCTACACCCATCCTGTACTCTCCCAGAGCAGTCCTACTCCCGTCCTGTACTCTTTCAGAGCACTCTCACTCCCATCCTGTACTCTCCCAGAGCACTTCTACACCCATCCTTTACTCTCCCAAAGCACTCCTACTATGATCCTGTACTCGCCCAGAGCACTCCTACTCCGATCTTGTACTCACCCAGAGTACTGCTACTCCCATCCTGTACTCTCCTAGAGCACTCCTACACCAATCCTGTACTCACTCAGAGCTTCCCTTCACCCATCCTGTACTCTCCCAAAGTACTCCTACACCCATCCTGTACTCACCCAGAGCACTCCTACACCCATCCTGTTCTCTCCCTGAGCACTCCTATTCCCATCATGTACTTCGCAGAGCACTCCTGCACCCATCCTGTTCTCTCCCAGAGCTCTCCTACACCCATCCTGTTCTTCCCAGAGCACTCCTACACCCATCCTGTACTCTCCCAGAGCACTCCTACACACATTCTGCACTCTCGTAGAGCACTCATATATCCATCCTCTACTCTCTTAGAGCACTCCTACACCCATCCTGTACTCTCGTAGAGCACTCATACATCCATCCTCTACTCTCTTAAAGCATTCCTACACCCATCCTGTACCCTCGTAGAGCACTCCTCACCCAGAGCTCTTCTACACCTATTCTGAACCCACCCAGAGCACTTTTACACCTATCCTGTCCTCTCCCAGAGCACTTCTACACCTATTCTGTACTCACCCAGAGCACTGCTACACCCATCCTGTACTCACCCAGAGCACTTCTACACCTATTCTGTACCCACCCAGAGCACTCTTACACCTATCCTGTACTCTCCCAGAGCACTCCTACACCCATCCTGTACTCTCCCAGAGCACTCCTACATCTATTCTGTACTCACACAGAGCACTCCTACACCTATTCTATACTCACCCAGAGCACTCCTACACCCATCCTGTACTCACCCAGAGCACTCCTACACCCATCCTCTACTATTCCGGAACACTCCTACACCCATCCTGCACTCTCCCAGAGCATTCCTACAAACATCCTGTACTATTCCAGAGCACTTCTACACCCATCCTGTACTCTCCCAGAGCACTCCTACACCCATCCTGTACTCACCCAGAGCACTCCTACACGCATCCTGTACTATTCCAGAACACTCCTACACCCATCCTGTACTCACCCAGAGCACTACTATTCCCATCCTGTACTCTCCCAGAGCACTCCTACACCCATCCTGTACTCTTCCAGAGCACTCATACACCTATTCTGTACTCACCCAGAGCACTTCTACACCTATTCTGTACTCTCCCAGAGCACTCATACACCCATCCTTTACTCACCCAGAGCACTACTACTCCATTCCTATACTCACCCAGAGCACTCCTACACCCATCCTGTACTCTCCCAGAGCACTCCTACACCCATCCTGTACTCTCCCAGAGCACTCATACACCTATTCTGTACTCACCCAGAGCACTTCTACACCTATTCTGTACTCTCCCAGAGCACTCCTACACCCATCCTGTACTCTCCCAGAGCACTCCTACACCTATTCTGTACTCACCCAGAGCACTCCTACACCTATTCTATACTCACCCAGAGCACTCCTACACCTATTCTGTGCTCATCCAGAGCACTCCTACACCTGTTCTGTACTCACCCAGAGCACTCCTACACCTATTCTGTACTCTCCCAGAGTATCCCTACACCTATTCTGTACTCACCAAGAGCACTCCTACACCTATTCTGTACTCGCCCAGAGCACTCCTACACCTATTCTGTAATATCCCAGAGCACTCCTACACCTATTCTGTACTCGCCCAGAGCACTCCTACACCCCTCCTGTACTCTCGGTGAGCACTCCTACACCCATCCTGTACTCACCATGATCAATCCTACACCCATCCTGCACTCTCCCAGAGCACTCTTATGCCCATCCTGTACTCTCCCAGAGAACTCTTACACCCATCCCGTACTCTCCCAGAGCACTCATACACGCACCCTGTACTCACCCTGAGCACTCCTACTCCTATCCTGTTCTCTTCGAAAGCAGTCCTACACCCGTCCTGTATTCTCCCAGAGGACTCCTACACCCATCCTGTACTCTCCCAGAGCACTCCTACTCCCATCCTGTACTCTACCAGAGAACTCCTACACCCATCCTCTACTCTACCAGAACACTCCTACTCCTATCCTGTTCTCTTCCAAAGCACTCCTACACCCATTCTGTTTTCTCCCAGAGGACTCCTACACCCATCCTGTTCTCTCCCAGAGCACTCCTACTCCCATCCTGTACTCTACCAGAGCACTCCTACACCCATCCAGTACTCTCCCAGAGCACTCCTGCACCTATTCTGTACTCACGCAGAGCACTCCTACACCTATTCTGTACTCTCCCAGAGCACTCCTACACTCATCCTTTACTCTCCCAGAGCACTCCTACACCCATCCTGTACTCTCCCAGAGCACTCCTACACCCATCCTGTACTCTCCCAGAGCACTCCTACACCCATCCTGTACTCTCCCAGAGCACTCCTACACCTATTCTGTACTCTCCCAGAGCACTCCTACACCTATTCTGTACTCACCCAGAGCACTCCTACACCTATTCTGTGCTCATCCAGAGCACTCCTACACCTATTCTGTGCTCATCCAGAGCACTCCTACACCTATTCTGTGCTCATCCAGAGCACTCCTACACCTATTCTGTACTCTCTCAGAGCACTCCTACACCTATTCTGTACTCTCTCAGAGCACTCCTACACCTATTCTGTACTCGCCCAGAGCACTCCTACACCTATTCTGTAATATCCCAGAGCACTCCTACACCTATTCTGTACTCGCCCAGAGCACTCCTACACCCCTCCTGTACTCTCGGTGAGCACTCCTACACCCATCCTGTAATCACCATGATCAATCCTACACCCATCCTGCACTCTCCCAGAGCACTCTTATGCCCATCCTGTACTCTCCCAGAGAACTCTTACACCCATCCCGTACTCTCCCTGAGCACTCATACACGCACCCTGTACTCACCCTGAGCACTCCTACTCCTATCCTGTTCTCTTCGAAAGCAGTCCTACACCCGTCCTGTATTCTCCCAGAGGACTCCTACACCCATCCTGTACTCTCCCAGAGCACTCCTACTCCCATCCTGTACTCTACCAGAGCACTCCTACACCCATCCTCTACTCTACCAGAACACTCCTACTCCTATCCTGTTCTCTTCCAAAGCACTCCTACACCCATTCTGTTTTCTCCCAGAGGACTCCTACACCCATCCTGTTCTCTCCCAGAGCACTCCTACTCCCATCCTGTACTCTACCAGAGCACTCCTACACCCATCCTGTACTCTCCCAGAGCACTCCTACACCTATTCTGTACTCACGCAGAGCACTCCTACACCCATCCTGTACTCTCCCAGAGCACTCCTACACCTATTCTGTGCTCACCCAGAGCACTCCTACAACGATCCTGTACTTTCCCAGAGCACTCCTACTCCCATCCTGTACTCTACGAGAGCACTCCTAATCCCATCCTGTACTCTCGCAGAGCACTCCTACACCCATCCTGTACTCTCCCAGAGCACTCCTACACCCATTTTGTACTATCCTAGAGCACTCCTACACCC
This sequence comes from Cherax quadricarinatus, assembly GCF_038502225.1. Lineage (NCBI taxonomy): Eukaryota > Metazoa > Arthropoda > Malacostraca > Decapoda > Parastacidae > Cherax > Cherax quadricarinatus. Next base: position 25,665 of record NW_027197778.1, on the reverse strand, counting down.
ATCCTGTGCTCTCCCAGAGCAGTCCTACTCCCATCCTGTACTCTACCAGAGGACTCCCACTCCCATCGTTTACTCTCTCAGAGCACTCCCACACCCATCGTGTACTCTCTCAGAGCACTCCCACACCCACCCTGTCCTCTCCCAGATCAGCCCTACTCCCATCCTGTACTCACCCAGAGCACTCCTACACCCATTCTGAACTCAACCAGAGTACTCCTACACCCATTCTGTACTCACCCAAAGCACCCCTACATCCATCCTGTACTCTTCCAGACACTCCTACACCCATCCTGTACTAACCCAGAGCATTCCTACACCCTTCCTGTTCTCTTTCTGAGCACTCCTATACCCATCCTCTACTCTCGCAGAGCACTCCTACACCCATCCTCTACTCTCGTAGAGCACTTCTACACCCATCCTCTACTCTTGTAGAGCACTCATGCACCCATCAGAGCACTCCTACAGAGCCTCGTACATCCTGTACTCTCGTAGAGCATTCATACACCTATCCTGTACTCTCATAGAGCACTCCTACACCAATCCTGTACTCTCATGGAGCACTCCTACACCCATCCTCTACTCTCGTAGAGCACTCCTACACCCATCCTCTACTCTTAGAGCACTCCTACACCCATCCTGTACTCTCATAGAGCACTCCTACACCCATCCTGTACTCTCATATTGCACTCCTACACCCATCCTGTTCTCTCATAGAGCACTCATACACCCATCCTGTACTCTCGTAGAGCACTCATACACCCATCCTGTACTCTCGTAGAGCACTCACACCCATCCTGTACTCTCATAGAACAGTCCTACACCCATCCTGTACTCTCATAGAGCACTCCTACACCCATCCTATACTCTCGTGTTGCACTCCTACACACATCCTTTACTCTCACAGAGCAGTCCTACACCCATCCTGTACTCTCACAGAGCAGTCCTACACCCATCCTATACTCTCGTATTGCACTCCTACACCCATCCTGCACTCTCACAGAGCACTCCTACACCCATCCTGTACTCTCATAGAGCACTCCTACACGCAGCTTGTACTCTCACAGAGCACTCCTACACCCATCCTGTACTCTCATAGAGCACTCCTACACCCATTCTGTACTCTCACAGAGCACTCCTACACCCATCCTGTACTCTCATAGAACAGTCCTACTCCCACTGATTCATATATTGTGCCCAAACTCCTATTACGATAATTGGTAATATCCCATCACTGGTGATCACAACACAGTATGGAAAACTTTAACAACAGCGTCTTTCTGGTCAGGTTGCAGAAGCCACATACAGGTGGGGATATAGTTTTGGAGTGGTTAACGATTTTATTTAATAAATGTATGGAAGAGAATAAGGTACCTAGGGATTGGTTAAGAGCATTCATAGGTCTTTCGTACAAAGGCAAAGGGGACAAAAGAGAGTGCATAAAGTATAGGTGAATAAGTCTGTTTAGTATACCTGGTAAAGTGAATGATAGAGTTATTATTGATAGAATTAAAAGTAAGACGGAGAGCAGGGTAGCAGATGAACAAGGAAGCTTTAGGAAGGGAAACGGGTGTGTAGACCAAGTGTTTACAGTGAAACATATAGGTGAGCAGTATTTAGATAAGGGTAAAGGGGTTTTTGTGTCATTTATGGATTTGGAAAAGGCGTATAATAAGGTAGATGGGAGGCGATTGGCAGATGTTGCATATGTGTGGAATAGTAGGAAGGTTACTAAAAGCGGTGAAGAGCTTTTATGAGGATAGTGAGGCTCAGGTTAGAGTATGTACGAGAGAGGGAAATTATTTCCCAGTAAAAGCAGGCTTTGGGCAGGGATGGGTGATGCCACCATTGTTGTTCAATATATGTATAGATGTGGTTGTAAGAATGCGTGGATGTTGGCATGAGGTGTGGGGTTAAAAGAAAAAGAATCTAACACAAAATGGAAGGTGTCACAGTTGCTCTTTGCTGATGACACTGTGCTTTTGGGAGATTTTGAAGAGAAGTTACAGAGGTTGGTTGATGATTTTGGTAGGGTATTTAAAAAAAGGAAATTAAAAGTGAATATAGGAAAGAGTAAGGAAATGAGGATAACAAAAATTTTAGGTAACGAAAGACTGAATATCAAATTGGAGGGAGAGTATGAAGGAGGTGAATGTATTCAGAATGTGTCAGCAGACTGGTCTATGATAGGTGAGGTGAATCATAGAATTAACGAGGGAAATAATGTGAGTGGTGACTGAGGAGTCTGTGGAGATTCCATGGAATCAAACAGGGGAATGTATGAAAGTATAGTTATACCAACCCTCTTATCTGAGTGTGAGGCATGGCTGGTGAATGTTGGAGGCAGTGGAGATGTCATGTCTGAGGGCAATGCAGAGAATCCATTGATTGGAAATTACAAGGAGGTGCGGGATTACCAAAACATGTAGAGAGGATTGAGCGAAATACAATATTGGAGGGATTGCGGGGTCGGGGTTGGAGGCAAGGGATAAAAGAGGTTTGGTGTGTGAGGGGCTTGGACTTCCAGCAAGCATGCGTGGCTGTGTTAGATAAGAGCAAAAGGAGAAAAATGGTTTTTAGAACTTGACGAGCTGTTGGAGTGTGAGCAATGTAACATTTATGAAGGGCACCTAGGATCTGAGTCCTGGAGATGGGAAGTACACAGTCTGCACTCAGAAGGAGGGGTCTTAATGTTGCAATTTTATAACTGTAGTGTGAGTGCATCTCTGGCAAGACAGTGATGGAGTGAATGATGATAAATGTTTTTCTTTCTCGGGCCACCCTGCCTTGGTGGGCCACCCTGCCTTGGTGGGCCACCCTGCCTTGGTGGGCCACCCTGCCTTGGTGGGCCACCCTGCCTTGGTGGGCCACCCTGCCTTGGTGGGAAACGGCCGATGTGTGAAATAAAAAATAAAAAAACAGTAATAATAATTATCTCACATTTCTACAAGTGATAAAAATAACTGATTACTACTAGGTGAACAAGAGATAACAATAACTACTTAATACTAGGTGAACAAGAGATAACTACTACTACTACTAGATGAATATGTTACCAGACCCTGCCACGTGTTGATGTGTATTAATGCTTTCCCCAGGTTCATGGGTCCAGGAGTTCATCTGTGTCCCCTCAGATATTCTCCCTTCCCCACATCCTAACCTACACTTCCTATCCTACTCTCAGGTTCATGGGTCCAGGAGTTCATCTGTGTCCCCTCAGATATTCTCCCTTCCCCACATCCTAACCTATACTTCCTATCCTACTCTCAGGTTCATGGGTCCAGGAGTCCATCTGTGTCCCCTCAGATATTCTCCCTTCCCCACATCCTAACCTACACTTCCTATCCTACTCTCAGGTTCATGGGTCCAGGAGTCCATCTGTGTCCCCTCAGATATTCTCCCTTCCCCACATCCTAACCTATACTTCCTATCCTACTCTCAGGTTCATGGGTCCAGGAGTCCATCTGTGTCCCCTCAGATATTCTCCCTTCCCCACATCCTAACCTATACTTCCTATCCTACTCTCAGGTTCATGGGTCCAGGAGTCCATCTGTGTCCCCTCAGATATTCTCCCTTCCCCACATCCTAACCTATACTTCCTATCCTACTCTCAGGTTCATGGGTCCAGGAGTCCATCTGTGTCCCCTCAGATATTCTCCCTTCCCCACATCCTAACCTATACTTCCTATCCTACTCTCAGGTTCATGGGTCCAGGAGTCCATCTGTGTCCCCTCAGATATTCTCCCTTCCCCACATCCTAACCTATACTTCCTATCCTACTCTCAGGTTCATGGGTCCAGGAGTCCATCTGTGTCCCCTCAGATATTCTCCCTTCCCCACATCCTAACCTATACTTCCTATCCTACTCTCAGGTTCATGGGTCCAGGAGTCCATCTGTGTCCCCTCAGATATTCTCCCTTCCCCACATCCTAACCTACACTTCCTATCCTACTCTCAGGTTCATGGGTCCAGGAGTCCATCTGTGTCCCCTCAGATATTCTCCCTTCCCCACTTCCTAACCTATACTTCCTATCCTACTCTCAGGTTCATGGGTCCAGGAGTCCATCTGTGTCCCCTCAGATATTCTCCCTTCCCCACATCCTAACCTACACTTCCTATCCTACTCTCAGGTTCATGGGTCCAGGAGTCCATCTGTGTCCCCTCAGATATTCTCCCTTCCCCACATCCTAACCTATACTTCCTATCCTACTCTCAGGTTCATAGGTCCAGGAGTCCATCTGTGTCCCCTCAGATATTCTCCCTTCCCCACATCCTAACCTACACTTCCTATCCTACACTCAGGTTCATGGGTCCAGGAGTCCATCTGTGTCCCCTCAGATATTCTCCCTTCCCCACTTCCTAACCTACACTTCCTATCCTACTCTCAGGTTCATGGATCCAGGAGTCCATCTGTGTCCCCTCAGATATTCTCCCTTCCCCACTTCCTAACCTACACTTCCCATCCTACTCTCAGGTTCATAGGTCTAGGAGTCCATCTGTGTCCCCTCAGATATTCTCCCTTCCCCACTTCCTAACCTACACTTCCTATCCTACTCTCAGGTTCATGGGTCCAGGAGTCCGTGTCCCCTCAGATATTCTCCCTTCCCCACATCCTAACCTATACTTCCTATCCTGCTCTCAGGTTCATAGGTCCAGGAGTCCATCTGTGTCCCCTCAGATATTCTCCCTTCCCCACATCCTAACCTATACTTCCTATCCTACTCTCAGGTTCATGGGTCCAGGAGTCCATCTGTGTCCCCTCAGATATTCTCCCTTCCCCACTTCGTATCCTACATTCAGTAATCCCAACTTTTGCATCAAAGCCTTCCCCGGGAGTTCATCCGTGGACCCCCGGATGTCTTCCCTTCCCTTCAAGTCTGGGTGATGCCTTACCCAGTCCTACCCACGGTCCGTGGTCAGCAGTCCCATCCCAGATCCGTGGTTCCAGGTATTCACCTTTCACCACTTCCCTGAGGTCAGCAAGTCCCACCCCAGGTCCCTGGTTCCAGGTAATCACCTTTCACCACTTCCCTGAGGTCAGCAAGTCCCACCCCAGGTCCCTGGTTCCAGGTATTCACCCTTCACCACTTCCCTGAGGTCAGCAGTCCCACCCCAGGTCCGTGGATCCAGGTACATACCCTTCACCACTTCCCTGAGGTCAGCATGTCCCACCCCAGGTCCGTGGATCCAGGTACATACCCTTCACCACTTCCCTGAGGTCAGCAAGTCCCACCCCAGGTCCGTGGATCCAGGTACATACCCTTCACCACTTCCCTGAGGTCAGCAGTCCCACCCCAGGTCCGTGGATCCAGGTATTCACCCTTCACCACTTCCCTGAGGTCAGCAGTCCCACCCCAGGTCCGTGGATCCAGATACACACCCTTCACCACTTCCCTGAGGTCAGCAAGTCCCACCCCAGGTCCGTGGATCCAGGTACATACCCTTCACCACTTCCCTGAGGTCAGCAAGTCCCACCCCAGGTCCGTGGATCCAGGTACATACCCTTCACCACTTCCCTGAGGTCAGCAAGTCCCACCCCAGGTCCGTGGATCCAGGTATTCACCCTTCACCACTTCCCTGAGGTCAGCAAGTCCCACCCCAGGTCCGTGGATCCAGGTAAAAACCCTTCACCACTTCCCTGAGGTCAGCAAGTCCCACCCCAGGTCCGTGGATCCAGGTACATACCCTTCACCACTTCCCTGAGGTCAGCAAGTCCCACCCCAGGTCCGTGGATCCAGGTACATACCCTTCACCACTTCCCTGAGGTCAGCAAGTCCCACCCCAGGTCCGTGGATCCAGGTATTCACCCTTCACCACTTCCCTGAGGTCAGCAAGTCCCACCCCAGGTCCGTGGATCCAGGAATTCACCCTTCACCACTTCCCTGAGGTCAGCAAGTCCCACCCCAGGTCCGTGGATCCAGGTACATACCCTTCACCACTTCCCTGAGGTCAGCAAGTCCCACCCCAGGTCCGTGGATCCAGGTACATACCCTTCACCACTTCCCTGAGGTCAGCAAGTCCCACCCCAGGTCCGTGGATCCAGGTATTCACCCTTCACCACTTCCCTGAGGTCAGCAGTTTTAACCAGCCTTGAAGCACTGTCCATATATGATATTACTACACAAGTGTATTAATTTCAGTATACAGAGGAAGATGTTATTACAGAGGAGGACACGCAGATAATCTGCGCTCTGTAATAACATCCTCCTGGACAGACTCGAACGTCGACTACCTAAGACAAGAGAGATCTCTATCACGGTTCGTCCACCAAGAACTGGCCACTAGTGAAAATCTGGAACATATATTTATATTTAATATTGTTCCTATGTCAGTTATTAGCTTCTTCAATTATTTATTTGTATAAGTGTATTTGTGAACGTTTCTATGTGCGTCGATTAGTGTGGATGTGTGAACCTTTGTGTCCCCTGTATGGTAACTAATTAATTGTTAGCAGTTACCTTTCTTCCTTCGTTATTAATCTTTATTTTCATGGTACGCTAAAGTTCTCAAGCGAGCACTTGTAAATATACGTTCCACTCCTGTATCATTTATTCTATTTGAGTTTGTCTTAATAAGAGCTTCTCTCTTATTTAGGGCTGTACACTTGTGTTTATTCCTGCTTTGCTTTGAATTTAAAGTAATCTTTTTAATCCTCACCATTTCTTTTAAAGGTCATACTCCTATCGTATGAGTGATTTAGCGAGCAGATTGTAACTATTTATTTGTTCATTTTAGCCTAGACTTGTCGGCGTGGGTCATGTGACACAGGCGAGGTTACGATAAGGACAGCAGGGATCTGGCATAGATCCAGAGCATTGAACTAGCCTAAAATACGTACGATCCAAGAGCAACTTTCTACACTTAACCGATCACCTCAGCTAGCTATAACCCAGCTACCCAGTGTAACTACGTGTCTTGTCGGGCTACTCAACACTCTGGTGATAACAGTGGCTATCCAACGTCTTCAACACTGGATAAGGATAAGTTCACCTCTTGGCAGAATCGTATTGTGGAAACCGTCGTTCGAGTCACGAACAACGACTTTGAGTTGCGACACCACTCAAAGTTCTGCGTCATGAACATCGCCACAACACGCAAAACCTGTGTATAAATTAGCTTTGAAATCACGTATTATTTATGTATTTCATTTTTCATTTTTTCCTTCAAGTAGGACAAATTCTCATGTTTAATTGCTTTACATTTTCGCATCAATTCTTATGTGTTTATCTTTGTATGTTATTATTATAGTTTCCATTTACTTTTCCAGCCTTGTTAAATACTGACCTAATATCTGACAGGACTGAGAAAGTCTTCACATATATTATCATTATTATCAACATTTTGTGTTTCCCTGAGTCAGTTAATTATCCAAATCCCACTGAAAAAGTCCTCATAAGGTTTATTCATTCATGTAAAAGTTGCTATCACCACCAGGAACAACATTATTGTTCACTATGATGAATGAACACTTACAAGAACAACATTAATGTTCACTATGATGAATGAACACTTACAAGAACAACATTAATGTTCACTATGATGAATGAACACTTACAAGAACAACATTAATGTTCACTATGATGAATGAACACTTACAAGAACAACATTATGAATGAACAACATTAATGTTCACTATGATGAATGAACACTTACAAGAACAACATTAATGTTCACTATGATGAATGAACACTTACAAGAACAACATTAATGTTCACTATGATGAATGAACACTTACAAGAACAACATTAATGTGACAAGTGACAAGTGACAGGAACAACACTGACAGGAACAACACCGACATGAGCAATACTGACAGGAACAAGTAACAGGAACAACACTGACAGGAACAACACTGACAGAAACAACACTGACATGAGCAACACTGACAGGAACAACACTGACAGAAACAACACTAACATGAGCAACACTGACAGGAACAACACTGACAGAAACAACACTGACAGAAACAACACTGACAGAAACAACACTGACAGAAACAACACTAACATGAACAACACTAATATGAACACTAACAGAAACAACATTAACAGAAACAACACTAACATGAACAACACTGACATAAACAAGTTACCTCTGGTGAGTGAAGACAAACAAAAACACAGACAAGACTCTTAAGTTGTCATCTAATTGCAAAATAAAATTGTTTT
>NW_027197778.1:0-12500 GCF_038502225.1 Cherax quadricarinatus | reverse complement strand
GTGTTACTTGTGTGTGTTACTGTATTGTTCTGTGTTACTTGTGTGTTACTGTGTTACTTGTGTGTTACTGTATTGTTCTGTGTTACTTGTGTGTTACTGTATTGTTCTGTGTTACTTGTGTGTTACTGTATTGTTCTGTGTTACTTGTGTGTTACTGTATTGTTCTGTGTTACTTGTGTGTTACTGTATTGTTCTGTGTTACTTGTGTGTTACTGTATTGTTCTGTGTTACTTGTGTGTTACTGTATTGTTCTGTGTTACTGTATTGTTCTGTGTTACTGTATTGTTCTGTGTTACTTGTGTGTTACTGTATTGTTCTGTGTTACTTGTGTGTTACTGTATTGTTCTGTGTTACTTGTGTGTTACTGTATTGTTCTGTGTTACTTGTGTGTTACTGTATTGTTCTGTGTTACTTGTGTGTTACTGTATTGTTCTGTGTTACTTGTGTGTTACTGTATTGTTCTGTGTTACTTGTGTGTTACTGTATTGTTCTGTGTTACTTGTGTGTTACTGTATTGTTCTGTGTTACTTGTGTGTTACTGTATTATGTGTTACTTGTGTGTTACTGTATTGTTATGTGTTACTTGTGTGTTACTGTATTGTTCTGTGTTACTTGTTGTTACTTGTTCTGTGTTACTGTATTGTTCTGTGTTACTTGTGTGTTACTGTATTGTTCTGTGTTACTTGTGTGTTACTGTATTGTTCTGTGTTACTTGTGTGTTACTTGTGTGTTACTGTATTGTTCTGTGTTACTTGTGTGTTACTGTATTGTTCTGTGTTACTTGTGTGTTACTGTACAGATCTCTGTACCAGTGAGTCTACACACTACAGTTCCACTCTTCACCGTAGATACAGTGAGTCTACACACTACAGTTCCACTCTTCACCGTAGATACAGTGAGTCTACACACTTCAGTTCCACTCTTCACCGTAGATACAGTGAGTCTACACACTACAGTTCCACTCTTCACCGTAGATACAGTGAGTCCACACACTTCAGTTCCACTCTTCACCGTAGATACAGTGAGTCCACACACTACAGTTCCACTCTTCACCGTAGATACAGTGAGTCCACACACTTCAGTTCCACTCTTCACCGTAGATACAGTGAGTCCACACACTACAGTTCCACTCTTCACCGTAGATACAGTGAGTCCACACACTTCAGTTCCACTCTTCACCGTAGATACAGTGAGTCCACACACTTTCCACACCGTTCAGTGAGTCACACACTTCAGTTCACCGTAGATACAGTGAGTCTACACACTACAGTTCCACTCTTCACCGTAGATACAGTGAGTCCACACACTACGGTGCCACTCTTCACCGTAGATACAGTGAGTCCACACACTACAGTTCCACTCTTCACCGTAGATACAGTGAGTATACACTTCAGTTCCACTCTTCACCGTAGATACAGTGAGTACACACTTCAGTTCCACTCTTCACCGTAGATACAGTGAGTCCACACACTTCAGTTCCACTCTTCACCGTAGATACAGTGAGTCCACACACTACAGTTCCACTCTTCACCGTAGATACAGTGAGTCCACACACTACAGTTCCACTCTTCACCGTAGATACAGTGAGTCCACACACTACAGTTCCACTCTTCACCGTAGATACAGTGAGTCCACACACTACAGTAGATCCACACACTCAGTTCACTCGTAGATACAGTGAGTCCACACACTACAGTTCCACTCTTCACCGTAGATACAGTGAGTCCACACACTACAGTTCCACTCTTCACCGTAGATACAGTGAGTCCACACACTACAGTTCCACTCTTCACCGTAGATACAGTGAGTCCACACACTACAGTTCCACTCTTCACCGTAGATACAGTGAGTCCACACACTACAGTTCCACTCTTCACCGTAGATACAGTGAGTCCACACACTACAGTTCCACTCTTCACCGTAGATACAGTGAGTCCACACACTACAGTTCCACTCTTCACCGTAGATACAGTGAGTCCACACACTACAGTTCCACTCTTCACCGTAGATACAGTGAGTCCACACACTACAGTTCCACTCTTCACCGTAGATACAGTGAGTCCACACACTACAGTTCCACTCTTCACCGTAGATACAGTGAGTCCACACACTACAGTTCCACTCTTCACCGTAGATACAGTGAGTCCACACACTACAGTTCCACTCTTCACCGTAGATACAGTGAGTCCACACACTACAGTTCCACTCTTCACCGTAGATACAGTAGATACAGTGAGTCCACACACTACAGTTCCACTCTTCACCGTAGATACAGTGAGTCCACACACTACAGTTCCACTCTTCACCGTAGATACAGTGAGTCCACACACTACAGTTCCACTCTTCACCGTAGATACAGTGAGTCCACACACTACAGTTCCACTCTTCACCGTAGATACAGTGAGTCCACACACTACAGTTCCACTCTTCACCGTAGATACAGTGAGTCCACACACTACAGTTCCACTCTTCACCGTAGATACAGTGAGTCCACACACTACAGTTCCACTCTTCACCGTAGATACAGTGAGTCCACACACTACAGTTCCACTCTTCACCGTAGATACAGTGAGTCCACACACTACAGTTCCACTCTTCACCGTAGATACAGTGAGTCCACACACTACAGTTCCACTTCACCGTACATACAGTGAGTCCACACACTACAGTTCCACTCTTCACCGTAGATACAGTGAGTCCACACACTACAGTTCCACTCTTCACCGTAGATACAGTGAGTCCACACACTACAGTTCCACTCTTCACCGTAGATACAGTGAGTCCACACACTTCAGTTCCACTCTTCACCGTAGATACAGTGAGTCCACACACTACAGTTCCACTCTTCACCGTAGATACAGTGAGTCCACACACTACAGTTCCACTCTTCACCGTAGATACAGTGAGTCCACACACTACAGTTCCACTCTTCACCGTAGATACAGTGAGTCCACACACTACAGTTCCACTCTTAGATACAGTGAGTCCGTACAGTTCCACTACCGTAGATACAGTGAGTCCACACACTACAGTTCCACTCTTCACCGTAGATACAGTGAGTCCACACACTACCGTAGATACAGTGAGTCCACACACTACAGTTCCACTCTTCACCGTAGATACAGTGAGTCCACACACTACAGTTCCACTCTTCACCGTAGATACAGTGAGTCCACACACTTCAGTTCCACTCTTCACCGTGAGTCAGTGACACACTACAGTTCCACTCTTCACCGTAGATACAGTGAGTCCACACACTACAGTTCCACTCTTCACCGTAGATACAGTGAGTCCACACACTACAGTTCCACTCTTCACCGTAGATACAGTGAGTCCACACACTACAGTTCCACTCTTCACCGTAGATACAGTGAGTCCACACACTACAGTTCCACTCTTCACCGTAGATACAGTGAGTCCACACACTACAGTTCCACTCTTCACCGTAGATACAGTGAGTCCACACACTACAGTTCCACTCTTCACCGTAGATACAGTGAGTCCACACACTACAGTTCCACTCTTCACCGTAGATACAGTGAGTCCACACACTACAGTTCCACTCTTCACCGTAGATACAGTGAGTCCACACACTACAGTTCCACTCTTCACCGTAGATACAGTGAGTCCACACACTACAGTTCCACTCTTCACCGTAGATACAGTGAGTCCACACACTACACCGTTCCACACACTAGATACAGTTCCACCGTAGCCACAGTGAGTCCACACACTACAGTTCCACTCTTCACCGTAGATACAGTGAGTCCACACACTACAGTTCCACTCTTCACCGTAGATACAGTGAGTCCACACACTACAGTTCCACTCTTCACCGTAGATACAGTGAGTCCACACACTACAGTTCCACTCTTCACCGTAGATACAGTGAGTCCACACACTACAGTTCCACTCTTCACCGTAGATACAGTGAGTCCACACACTACAGTTCCACTCTTCACCGTAGATACAGTGAGTCCACACACTACAGTTCCACTCTTCACCGTAGATACAGTGAGTCCACACACTACAGTTCCACTCTTCACCGTAGATACAGTGAGTCCACACACTACAGTTCCACTCTTCACCGTAGATACAGTGAGTCCACACACTACAGTTCCACTCTTCACCGTAGATACAGTGAGTCCACACACTACAGTTCCACTCTTCACCGTAGATACAGTGAGTCCACACACTACAGTTCCACTCTTCACCGTAGATACAGTGAGTCCACACACTACAGTTCCACTCTTCACCGTAGATACAGTGAGTCCACACACTACAGTTCCACTCTTCACCGTAGATACAGTGAGTCCACACACTACAGTTCCACTCTTCACCGTAGATACAGTGAGTCCACACACTACAGTTCCACTCTTCACCGTAGATACAGTGAGTCCACACACTACAGTTCCACTCTTCACCGTAGATACAGTGAGTCCACACACTACAGTTCCACTCTTCACCGTAGATACAGTGAGTCCACACACTACAGTTCCACTCTTCACCGTAGATACAGTGAGTCCACACACTACAGTTCCACTCTTCACCGTAGATACAGTGAGTCCACACACTACAGTTCCACTCTTCACCGTAGATACAGTGAGTCCACACACTACAGTTCCACTCTTCACCGTAGATACAGTGAGTCCACACACTACAGTTCCACTCTTCACCGTAGATACAGTGAGTCCACACACTACAGTTCCACTCTTAGATACACCGTACAAACAGTGAGTCCACACACTACAGTTCCACTCTTCACCGTAGATACAGTGAGTCCACACACTACAGTTCCACTCTTCACCGTAGATACAGTGAGTCCACACACTACAGTTCCACTCTTCACCGTAGATACAGTGAGTCCACACACTACAGTTCCACTCTTCACCGTAGATACAGTGAGTCCACACACTACAGTTCCACTCTTCACCGTAGATACAGTGAGTCCACACACTACAGTTCCACTCTTCACCGTAGATACAGTGAGTCCACACACTACAGTTCCACTCTTCACCGTAGATACAGTGAGTCCACACACTACAGTTCCACTCTTCACCGTAGATACAGTGAGTCCACACACTACAGTTCCACTCTTCACCGTAGATACAGTGAGTCCACACACTACAGTTCCACTCTTCACCGTAGATACAGTGAGTCCACACACTACAGTTCCACTCTTCACCGTAGATACAGTGAGTCCACACACTACAGTTCCACTCTTCACCGTAGATACAGTGAGTCCACACACTACAGTTCCACTCTTCACCGTAGATACAGTGAGTCCACACACTACAGTTCCACTCTTCACCGTAGATACAGTGAGTCCACACACTACAGTTCCACTCTTCACCGTAGATACAGTGAGTCCACACACTACAGTTCCACTCTTCACCGTAGATACAGTGAGTCCACACACTACAGTTCCACTACACCGTAGATACAGTGAGTCCACACACTACAGTTCCACTCTTCACCGTAGATACAGTGAGTCCACACACTACAGTTCCACTCTTCACCGTAGATACAGTGAGTCCACACACTACAGTTCCACTCTTCACCGTAGATACAGTGAGTCCACACACTACAGTTCCACTCTTCACCGTAGATACAGTGAGTCCACACACTACAGTTCCACTCTTCACCGTAGATACAGTGAGTCCACACACTACAGTTCCACTCTTCACCGTAGATACAGTGAGTCCACACACTACAGTTCCACTCTTCACCGTAGATACAGTGAGTCCACACACTACAGTTCCACTCTTCACCGTAGATACAGTGAGTCCACACACTACAGTTCCACTCTTCACCGTAGATACAGTGAGTCCACACACTACAGTTCCACTCTTCACCGTAGATACAGTGAGTCCACACACTACAGTTCCACTCTTCACCGTAGATACAGTGAGTCCACACACTACAGTTCCACTCTTCACCGTAGATACAGTGAGTCCACACACTACAGTTCCACTCTTCACCGTAGATACAGTGAGTCCACACACTACAGTTCCACTCTTCACCGTAGATACAGTGAGTCCACACACTACAGTTCCACTCTTCACCGTAGATACAGTGAGTCCACACACTACAGTTCCACTCTTCACCGTAGATACAGTGAGTCCACACACTACAGTTCCACTCTTCACCGTAGATACAGTGAGTCCACACACTACAGTTCCACTCTTCACCGTAGATACAGTGAGTCCACACACTACAGTTCCACTCTTCACCGTAGATACAGTGAGTCCACACACTACAGTTCCACTCTTCACCGTAGATACAGTGAGTCCACACACTACAGTTCCACTCTTCACCGTAGATACAGTGAGTCCACACACTACAGTTCCACTCTTCACCGTAGATACAGTGAGTCCACACACTACAGTTCCACTCTTCACCGTAGATACAGTGAGTCCACACACTACAGTTCCACTCTTCACCGTAGATACAGTGAGTCCACACACTACAGTTCCACTCTTCACCGTAGATACAGTGAGTCCACACACTACAGTTCCACTCTTCACCGTAGATACAGTGAGTCCACACACTACAGTTCCACTCTTCACCGTAGATACAGTGAGTCCACACACTACAGTTCCACTACTTCACCGTAGATACAGTGAGTCCACACACTACAGTTCCACTCTTCACCGTAGATACAGTGAGTCCACACACTACAGTTCCACTCTTCACCGTAGATACAGTGAGTCCACACACTACAGTTCCACTCTTCACCGTAGATACAGTGAGTCCACACACTACAGTTCCACTCTTCACCGTAGATACAGTGAGTCCACACACTACAGTTCCACTCTTCACCGTAGATACAGTGAGTCCACACACTACAGTTCCACTCTTCACCGTAGTTCCACTACAGTACAGTGAGTCCACACACTACAGTTCCACTCTTCACCGTAGATACAGTGAGTCCACACACTACAGTTCACCGTAGATACAGTGAGTCCACACACTACACCACTCTTCACAGATTGAGTCCACACACTACAGTTCACCGTAGATACAGTGAGTCCACACACTACAGTTCCACTCACCGTAGATACACCGTAGTAGATACAGTGAGTCCACACACTACAGTTCCACTCTTCACCGTAGATACAGTGAGTCCACACACTACAGTTCCACTCTTCACCGTAGATACAGTGAGTCCACACACTACAGTTCCACTCTTCACCGTAGATACAGTGAGTCCACACACTACAGTTCCACTCTTCACCGTAGATACAGTGAGTCCACACACTACAGTTCCACTCTTCACCGTAGATACAGTGAGTCCACACACTACAGTTCCACTCTTCACCGTAGATACAGTGAGTCCACACACTACAGTTCCACTCTTCACCGTAGATACAGTGAGTCCACACACTACAGTTCCACTCTTCACCGTAGATACAGTGAGTCCACACACTACAGTTCCACTCTTCACCGTAGATACAGTGAGTCCACACACTACAGTTCCACTCTTCACCGTAGATACAGTGAGTCCACACACTACAGTTCCACTCTTCACCGTAGATACAGTGAGTCCACACACTACAGTTCCACTCTTCACCGTAGATACAGTGAGTCCACACACTACAGTTCCACTCTTCACCGTAGATACAGTGAGTCCACACACTACAGTTCCACTCTTCACCGTAGATACAGTGAGTCCACACACTACAGTTCCACTCTTCACCGTAGATACAGTGAGTCCACACACTACAGTTCCACTCTTCACCGTAGATACAGTGAGTCCACACACTACAGTTCCACTCTTCACCGTAGATACAGTGAGTCCACACACTACAGTTCCACTCTTCACCGTAGATACAGTGAGTCCACACACTACAGTTCCACTCTTCACCGTAGATACAGTGAGTCCACACACTACAGTTCCACTCTTCACCGTAGATACAGTGAGTCCACACACTACAGTTCCACTCTTCACCGTAGATACAGTGAGTCCACACACTACAGTTCCACTCTTCACCGTAGATACAGTGAGTCCACACACTACAGTTCCACTCTTCACCGTAGATACAGTTCCACTCTTCACCGTAGATACAGTGAGTCCACACACTACAGTTCCACTCTTCACCGTAGATACAGTGAGTCCACACACTACAGTTCCACTCTTCACCGTAGATACAGTGAGTCCACACACTACAGTTCCACTCTTCACCGTAGATACAGTGAGTCCACACACTACAAACAAGTAAAAACTATATATCACACTATATGTTAAAGTGACATATACATTATTTTATTTGTTATTGTATTACTTAGAATATTAATGTTATTATTTACCTGACCAAACATCAGGTAAATTAATTTGAGTCCAACCTCAGACACCAGCTGCAAACATATTACTTTTAATAAGTATTTGTGTGTGTGTGTACTCACCTAATTGTGGTTGGATGGGTCGAGACTCAGCTCCTGGCCCCGCCTCTTCACTGATCGCTACTAGGTCCTCTCTTTCTCTGCTCCCTGAGCTTTCTTATACCTCGTCTTAAAGCTATGTATGGTTCCTGCCTCCACTACGTCACGTGCTAGGCTATTCCACTTCCTGACGACTTTATGACTGAAGAAATACTTCCTAACATCCCTGTGACTCGTCTGAGTCTTCAACTTCCAATTGTGACCCCTTGTTTCTGTGTCCCCTCTCTGGAACATCCTGTCCTTGTCCACCTTATCTATTCCACGCAGTATCTTGTATGTCGTTATCATGTCTCCCCTGACCCTTCTGTCCTCCAGTGTCGTCAGTCCGATTTCCCTCAACCTTTCCTCGTACGACATTCCCCGGAGCTCTGGGACTAGCCTTGTTGCAAACCTTTGTACTTTCTCTAACTTCTTGACGTGCTTGACCAGGTGTGGGTTCCAAACTGGTGTTGCATACACCAGTATGGGCCTAACATACACAGTGTACAGTGTCTTGAACGATTCCTTATTAAGGTATTGGAACGCTATTCTGAGTTTTACCAGGCGCCCATATGCTGCAGCAGTTATCTGGTTGATGTGTGCCTCCGGAGACCTGCTCGGTGTTATGGTCACCCCAAGATCTTTCTCCTTGAGTGAGGCTTGCAGTCTTTGTCCACCTAGCCTATACTCTGTCTGCAGTCTTCTCTGCCTTTCCCCAATCTTCAAGACTTTGCATTTGGCAGGGTTGAAATCGAGAAGCCAGTTTCTGGACCAGGTGTCCAGCCTGTCCAGGTCTCTCTGTAGTCCTGCCTGATCCTCATACGATTTAATTCTTCTCATCAACTTCACATCATCTGCGAACAGTGACACTTCAGAGTCTATCCCTTCCATCATGTCATTCACATATATCAAAAATAACACTGGTCCTAGAACTGAACTCTGTGGGACCTCGCTCGTCACAAGCGCTACTGTGATACCTCTTCACGTACCATGACTCGTTGTTGCCTCCCTGTCAGGTATTCTCTGATCCATTGCAGTGCCCTTCCTGTTATACGCCCCTGATCCTCAAGCTTCTGCATTAATCTCTTGTGAGGAACTGTGTCGAAGGCTTTCCTGCAGTCCAGGAAAATGCAGTCCACCCACCCCTCTCTCTCGTGTCCTGGTCTTCTGAGTTTTTGTGCTGTACTGGTTTTCTGTGTCACTGTACTGCACTGGTCTTCTGTGTTATTGTTATGTTCTGGTCTTCCGTGTTATTGTACTCTACTTGTCTCCTGCGTTATTGTACTGGGCCTCTGTGTTATTGTACGCTACTGGTCTTCTATGTTATTGAACCGTAGTGGTCCTCTGTGTAACTGTACTGAACTGTTCCTGTGTGCTACTGTACTGTACTGGTATTCTGTGTTATTGTACTGTACTGGTGTTCTGTGTTAGTGAACTGTATTGCTAGTCTACGTTATTGTAATGTACTGTTCTTGTGTTATTCTTTGTACTAGTCTACTGTGTTATTGTACTGTACTGGTACTCTGTGTTATTGTACTATTCTGGTCTTCTGTGTTATTGTACTGTACTGATTTTCTGCGTTATTGTACTGTAATGATGTTCTGCGTTACTGTACTGTACTGGTCTTCTGTCTTATTGTATTCTACTTGTATTCTTTGTTATTGTACTGTACTGGTCTTACGTGTTACTGTACTGTACCTGTCTCCTGTGTTACTGTACTGTACTGATTGTGTTATTGTGCTGTACTAGTCTTCTGTGTTATTGTTCTGTACTGGTCACCTGTGTTATTGTATTGTATTGGCCTTCTATGTTATTGTACTCTACTGGTCTTCTGTGTTAATGAACTGTATTGCCCGTCTCTGTTATAGTACTTCTCTGGTCTTCCGTGTTACTGTACTGTACTGGTCTTTTTTGTTATTGTACTGTACTGGTCTTCTGTGTTTCTGTACCGTACTGGTCCTCTGCCTTACCGTACTGTACTGCACTGGTATTGTGTGTATTATACTTTACTGGTCTTCTGTGTTGTTAAACTTTACTGATCTGTGTTAGTGTACTGTGCTGGTCGTATACCGTTATGGTATTCTGTGTATTGTTCTGTACTGGTCTTTGTGTTATTTTACTGTATTGGTCTTCTGTGTTATTTTACTGTACTGCGCTGGTATTATGTGCATTGTACTGTTATAGTCTTCTGTGTTATTGTACTGTGTTGGTGTACTGTGCTGGTCGCCTGTGTTACTGTACCGTACTAGTCCTCTGTGTTAATGTACTGAGCTGGTATCCTGTGTATTGTTCTGTACTTGTCTTTTGTGTTAGTGAACTGTACTGGTCTTCTGTGTTATTGTAATGTACTGGTTTTCAGCGTTATTGTACTGTATTAGTCTTCTGTGTTATTGTACTATACTGGTCTTTTGTGGTAATGTACTGTACTGGTCCTCTGTCTTATTGTACTGTACCGGTCTTCTGTGTTATTGCTCTGAACTGGTCTTCTGTGATATGTACTGTACTCGTTTTCTGTGTTTTTGTACTGTACTGGTTCTCTGTATTATTGTACTGTACTGGTCTTCTGTGTTACTGTACTGTAGTAGTGTTCTGTGTTACTGAACTGTACCGGTCTTCTGTGTTAATGAATTGTATTGCTCGTCTGTGTTATAGTACTGCACTGGTCTTCTGTGTTACTGTACTGTTCTGGTCTTTTTGTGTTATTGTACTGTACTGGTCTTCTGTGTAACTGTTCTGTATTCGTCTTCTGTGTTACTGTACTAGTCCACTGTCTTGCTGTACCGTGCTAGTCCTCTGTGTTATTGTACTGTACCGGTGTTCTGTGTTACTGTACCGTACTGGTCCATTGTGTTACTGTACTGTAGTCGTATTCTGTGTTATTGTACTCTTCTGGTCTTCTGTTTTACTATACTGCACTGGTCTTCTGTGTTACTGTACTGTGCTAGTCATCTGTGTTACTGTACTGTACTAGTCTTCTGTGTTATTGTACTGTACTGGTCTTCTGTGTTATTGTACTGTACTGGTCTTCTGTGTTATTGTACTGTGTTGGTCTTCTGTGTTATTGTACTGTACTGGTCTTCTGCGTTACTGTATTGTACATTTCTTCTTTGTTATTGTATTGTACTAGCCTTCTGTGTTATTGTACTGTACTGGTCTTCTGTTTTATTGTATTGTAGTTGTCTTCTGTGTTGTTGTACTGTACTGGTCTTCTGTGTTATTGTACTGTACTGGTCTTCTGTGTTATTGTACTGTACGGGTCTTCTGTGTTATTGTATTGTACTGGTCTTTTTCTGTGTTATTGTACTGTACTAGTCTTCTGTGTTATGGTACTGTACTGGTCTTTTGTGTTATTGCACTGTACTGGTCTTTTGTGTTATTGTACTGTACTGGTCTTCTGTGGTATTGTACTCCACTTGTCTTCTGAGATATTGTGCTGTACTGGTCCTGTGTGTTAATGTATTATACTGGTCATCTGTGTATTATTCTGTACTGGTCTTCTGTGTTATTGTACTGCACTGACTTTTTGTGTTATTGTACTGTGCTGGTCTTTTATGTTTCTCTACCGTACTGTTCCTCTGTGTTACTGTACTGTTCTGTACTGATATTGTGTGTATTGCACTGTACTGGTCGTGTGTGTTATTGTACTGTACTGGAATTCTGTGTATTGTTCTGTACTGGTCTCCTGTGTTGTTGTTCTGCATTGGTCATCTGTGTTACTGTACTGTACTGGTCTTCTGTGTTCTTGTAATGTTCTGGTATTCCGTGTTATTGTTCTGTACTGGTCTTTTGTGTTATTATACTCTACTGGTCTTCTGTGTTATTGTGCTGTACTGGTCTTTTGTGGTTTGGACTGTACTGGTTTTCTCTGTTTTGTACTGTGCTGGTCTTCTGTGTTACTGTACTGTGCTGGTCTTTTGTGTTACTGTATTGTGTTTGTCTTCTGTGTTTCTGTACCGTACTGGTCCTCTGCGTTACTGTACTGTACTGCACTGGTATTGTGTGTATTATACTGTAGTGGTCTTCTGTGTTATTGTACTTTACTGATCTTCTGTGTTAGTGTACTGTGCTGGTCTTCTGTG
>NW_027197777.1:0-55035 GCF_038502225.1 Cherax quadricarinatus | reverse complement strand
GAGGCTATGTGTGCCTGAGCTAACCTACTTAAGGCAGAAAAATTCAGGTAAATTTTTTCCTGTAACAATCCATAACCTGTCATATGACATGGGTTAATACTTTAAGAACTGAGTGCTAATGCCTCGGCCAGGATTTTAATAAAACAGTTTAAATTACAGAAATTGCAGAGAGCTCCCAAATAATTATTCATAGACATAAGATGGTCATGATGTCTCAGCTTTGGCTTACAATGAGTAAAGTCCCGATGGAAGAAAGTACATTTTGTCTGAGCCTTAAAATGATTAAGTTGTTCCCTAGTCATATGAAGAGGATAATGAGGAGTGTTCATCTTTATCTGATCCCATAAAGACGAAAGTCTACCAAACATGTGGCCGATACAGCCAAGATCCAGGTGGACATATTTATCAATGATGGCATTATTCCTGTCTATCACTATATAACCAAAGGCTATTGCCACATGTCTAGCTGCTATTACCCCCTCCAGCTTGGAATTATCGAGGTAGGCTTCTAAATCCACATAGGCTGTATGAGAGGATGAGTACCCACAGTATTTCTGAACTTATAAACACTTTCAACTGTGGGGAAAGGTAATTTCTGAGTGATCGAGCATGGACTGACATGAGTTTTTTAGGTTAGTCTGGTCTTTATATTCACTTAGACATATCAAGCAGAAATGGATGTTGCGTGAATATTTTCGAGAGATGTTTTTCATGTAATTCTGGAAGCGCTTGATTAAAGCTGCATGTGTCTCCCCTAACTGCATAAAGTGTCCTGATGGTTTATTAAAAGGGAATATAAATAAAATGATATTTTACGGTCATTTTCAAGTTTGTGGACATCCTTTCACTTAACAGGAAGAGTCACCCAAGAGTAATTAACAAATTTCTGAAGGAAATCGCCTCTAGATAAGCATCATCTGATTTTATACCATCCCCAGCCAAGTCGCGACAGAAAAAGGCCGCTAAACACAGATTAAAGCAGCTGTTCTTAACTCCCTAGAGTTAAATATATGATTTTTCCCTTGTAAAGAGGTGGGATAATCTATATATTCTCTTATTCATCCACCCACCTCATTCTTGCAAATTACGATATGAAAAGATTTTGTATAATCCAGCATAAAGCCTGACCCCTCAACTGATGAAATATCGCTGACTAAGATAGTTCCTCTATGACTGTAATAGCTGAGTTGTATCATCTCTCGTAATTAAACGATTGGGGAAAGTTAAGTAATGCTCGCAGGTCTCATCCTCTCCCAATAGTGAAAGTTTATGTAATAAAAAAAATAATTTTACCTGAAGTGGAGGGATGCTTGGTAAAGGAAGGACGTGCAAGAGGGAAATGGCTGTCAGAGGAGGTGGGGTGGAGCCGGAGGTGGGGAGGAGCCGGAGGTGGGGTGGAGCCGGAGGTGGGGTGGAGCCGGAGGTGGGGTGGAGCCTGAGGTGGGGTGGAGCCGGAGGTGGGGTGGAGCCGGAGGTGGGGTGGAGCCGGAGGTGGGGTGGAGCCGGAGGTGGGGTGGAGCCGGAAGTGAGGTGGAGCCGGAGGTGGGGTGGGGCCGGATCTGGGGTGGTGCCAGAGGTGGGGTGATGCCGGAGGAGGGGGCAACAGTAACTAGCCTCTATCCACTTGGCCCTGCAATGGGCTCAAATTGATCTTGCATCTCAAATGTCCGTGGATCTGTTACTGCCGACGTGGAACTGGAAGAACCTCTGATCTGTGGAATATATAATTTCTGAGAGTTATTTATTCTTTGTTTTAGTGAGGCACTATACTAATCATAACTTTAATGATATTAAAAAAAATGTTTCTCTAAATGCAAAAACTTGAAGAAGTTCTTTGATCTGATCTGCGGAATATATATATATATATATATATATATATATATATTTTTTTTTTTTTTTTCAACAAACCGGCCGTATCCCACCAAGGCAGGGTGGCCCAAAAAGAAAAACGAAAGTTTCTCTTTTTAAATTTAGTAATTTATACGGGAGAAGGGGTTACTAGCCCCTTGCTCCTGGCATTTTAGTCGCCTCTTACAACACGCATGGCTTACGGAGGAAGAATTCTGTTCCACTTCCCCATGGAGATAAGAGGAAATAAACAACAACAAGAACTAGAAAGAAAATAGAAGAAAACCCAGAGGGATGTGTATATATACATACATATATATGCTTGTACATGTATGTGTAGTGTGACCTAAGTTTAAGTAGAAGTAGCAAGACATACCTGAAATCTTGCATGTTTATGAGACAGAAAAAAAGGACACCAGCAATCCTACCATCATGTAAAACAATTACAGGCTTTCGTTTTACACTCACTTGGCAGGACGGTAGTACCTCCCTGGGCGGTTGCTGTCTACCAACCTACTACCTAGATATATATATATATATATATATATATATATATATATATAGGTATGAGGTATGTGAAGGCTTACTCAGCCCTGTAACAACTTCAGTCAGTATTACTAAGGCTGGCTCCTCCTCAGGAAAATTAATGAATAGAAAAAGAAATAATAATTCACAAAGATAAACACTTTATTATTCATTAAAGCAAACATAAAACAATAAAACATTAAAGGTATATCCTATTTGAAAGAAAAATGAAAAATTAAATGAATAAAATAACATTTGAACTCAACGCTAATATATATAGGGGAGTCTGGTGTTGGTGACACTGAGTGTTGTTGAAATTGTAGCAGTTGCTGATGATGGGGGGGGGGGGCGTCACTCTCCATGATAAGTACAATACCTAAAAGATGTGGTAATTATTACAACAGTCAACTTAGAGCAAGACTGAAAGGACTTAGTTTATTATTGGTCAAAAGTGAAGCTTTCAACCAATAAATCCATTAAAATACAAGGCAGGCATGTACTTACAGTAGTGCTGGGAGCTGTGAGTCTAGTGATTACTGTTTGGACCGGAGCCCCACACATCACATTTCTGGGGGGGGGAAGAAGGAGGGGAAGGGATAGCGGGAGCTAGACTGACCCTACCTTAACAAGCAGCTGCAATCAAACTACCACTTTAGAGGTGGGGGAAAAAAGGCGGGAATAGTGGGAGCTAGACTTACAGTACCATAACAAGTAGCCGGCAAGCAAACTATCACTTTCGGGGATTGGAAAAAAGGGGGGGGGGGAATAGCGGGAGCTGGACTTACCCTACCTTAACAAGTAGCCGGCAATGAAACTATTGTTACTATATATTCCCTCACTACTTCTATCTATTGAACTTTTCCCTCACACTCCCCCATACCAAGACTTATAGTCAAGGAGTATAAGAAGAATAGGCGAGGAAAAAGTTCTAACATGTGGAAGTCGCGTAAGGCAACAAATCTTCTACTGACTGTCACAACTTAACCAGTCAGAGAAATAATTGGATGAACCATTAATATACATAATATAGAACTTAAAAGCCTGGAGGACCAATGTCCACCTCAAGAGGCGACTGTTGGTTCCCTTAAAAGTTTCTAGGTATATCAAAGGTTTGTGGTCCGTTTCTAAAATGAATTCTTTTCCCAGCAAATAAAATTTAAGTTTAGAGATACCCCACACAAGGGCTAAACATTCCTTTTCTATTGTGGAGTATCTGGTTTCTGCAGGAAGGAGTTTCCGGCTTAGGAAGCATACAGGGAAGGGAGTACTATCATGGTATTGTAGTAACACCGCACCTAAGCCAGTATTGGAGGCATCAGAAATTAAAAAAAAATGTTTTATTAATATCTGGAATCTTAAGTATCGGATCTTTCGAAAAGATACTTTTAATCTCATTAAACTTTTCCCGAGCTACGTCGGAAAATTCAAGAGATTCCTTCACAGACTTTTTAAGGTAGCCAGATAAGATGCCTGTAAGATCAGTAAGGTTCAGGATAAACCATGCATAAAAATTTACATAACCAAGAAAGCTACGCATGAGCTTCTTGGTTTTGGGGAATTTAAATTCTAATAAAGCTTTGATCTTACTGGGAAGAGGCTGCAGAGAGTTATTAGAAAGTATCAGTCCAAGATATCTCATCTTGTTATACCCAAGGAAGCATTTCTTCGGCTTGGCAGTGAGGCCATGTGAGCATAACCTACACAAAACTGATGTTAATGTTTGGATATGCTCGCCCCACGTGGATGTCATTACGTAAATGTTATCAAAATAAACTAAAACATTTGGCATATTACCCAAGACCTTTCTCATCAGTCTCACATAGGTAGCACAGGCAGTTACCAAACCGAAGGGCATAGTTCTATATTGCATCAGTCCTTGGTGTGTAGGAAAAGCGGTGTACTGCTTAGAAGAAGGATCTAACATTACTTGATGATATGCCTGTGCAATATCAATCTCTGAAAAGAAGGAAGCGTCATAAAATTTATGTAGATCGCTATCTATTAAGGGCATAGGCTCAGCATCCCACCGAGTTATAGCATTAAGGCCTCTGAAGTCAAGAGCAAGTCTATATGAATTATCCTCCTTCTTAACCATGACTTCTAGTGAGCAATATGCAGATACTGAAGGTTCAATGATCTTTAGTTCTAATAATTTGTCTACCTCTCGGTCAAATACATCCGTAAGGTGAACTGGAACTGGGTATAATTTTCGTTTGATAGGATTGTCCGTCACTAAATCAATCTTATGGACTACCGTGGAGGTAACACCTGGAATATCAGTAAAGACGTCTGAAAAGTTACTCACACGTTGAAGTAGTTCATGTCTCTTATGGTCATCCAAAGATTCATTAATATTAATGTTGGTTGCGCCCGAGTGGTCAAGAGTCACCAAGTCATGTAGTTCTTCATCATAGTCTAAGTTAGAGGTGTCAATTACACACACTTTACATTCTTCAGTTGTCTTATCTAGTTCGTGTGGAAAAGCTAAGTCAAAGTTATTAAGGAAGTTGACCGAATTTCTTCGGTAATATTTCTTAAGGATGTTGATATGATAAAGCTTAGGTTTCCCCTTGACTTCTATGAGGTAGTCAACTATCCCACAATTTTTAATACTTTACATGGACCTTTTCATGCTACTAATAATTTATTTGACTTGATAGGCAAAAGTACCAGAACTTCATCCCCTACTTTAAAACTTCTCCTCTGACTTTTGGAATCAAAATAAGTTTTGTACTGGTCCATTGACAAGCTTAGGTTTTTCGAAACTATGTCAGAGGTCTCCTCAAGTTTGGATCTAAGGTCAAGGAGTAACTGATAAGAAGACTGAACCTGAGCCTTTACGTCCTCATTAGTCCATAAGTCATGAAGGATGGACAATGGGCCTCTGGCCTGTCTACCATAGAGAAGTTCAAAAGGTGAAAACCCCAAAGAGTCACTGGGAACTTCCCTCATGGCAAACAAAGCACAGGGTAGGTAACGATGCCACTCCTTAGGTTTAAGGGAGCAAAGTTTCCTTAAAATGGACTTGAAAATCGAATGCTGGCTCTCAATCCTCCCATTACAGCTGGGATGATAGGGTGTGGTGAAGAGAGGCTTCACTCCCAGAAGTTGGTATAGATGTTGCATTAAGTAAGATGTGAATTGTGTCCCACGGTCAGACAAAATTTCTCTAGGGATGCCCACTCTGGAGAAGATGGACAAAAGGGCTTCAGCCACCTCTGTAGTAGTTATAGTCTTTAAGGGTACAGCTTCAGGGAAACTCGAAGCATAATCAACTAATGTTAATATATATCTATGTTCCCCAGATGAAAGTGGAGATAAAGGACCAACTATGTCAATAGCTACTCTTTCAAAGGGTACCGTAAAGACTGGCATTTTGACCATAGGTACACGCCTGGTACCTCGGGAGGATGACAGTTGGCAAACTTTACACGATCTACAATAGGTAGTGACATCTGAGGACATTTTTGGCCAAAAATAGGTTTCCTTAATTTTATTTAAGGTTTTACGATGCGAGAAATGTCCGGCCACGGGCAGGCCATGAGCCATTTTAAGAACAGTCTCTCTGTATTGACTTGGAACAACTAAGATGGAATAGTCTATCTCATCTGAATTTAATTTGAATACTGACTTGTACAAGATACCTGTTATATGTTCAAATTTGTATGAAAAGCTTTTCCTTTGGATAACTTGATTTTGTTTAGCGGCATTATGGCAATTCTGAAGAGAAGGGCAATTACGTTGTAAATTGACAAAGGAGTCCTTCGATATATCTAAAGGCTTAAAGTCAGGGAAAATCAAAGGATGGACAGTAGGAGAAGCCTGGGCTTTGGTCTGAGCCCTAGTCAAGACATTTATGGTATCGGAGGTGATATCTTTCACTGATCATACTACCTCGCTTTCGAGAGTAGCATCACTGGTTTTTAATCCCACATGAATCTCAAGAGACATTATCTCATCTGAACTTTCGAGGGGATTCTCTGACTCTCCAGGAAGAGGATCTGAAACACTTATGTCCATCTTTGGTAATGAAAGGTCAACCTCAGAAGGAAGAATGGCACCTTTTACATTACCTATTAGTACGGAGCAAGAAGTGATGGGAGCTAGTACGGCTTCAGACAAACCTGTGAACCATTTAGACCTAATGTAACAATGGATGGTAGGAAGTGTGTCTGTACGGCCCAAGTAGTCTGAAAGTATAGCAGGGAACAGCTTATCAGAAATGACTATACTTGTGCATCCAGTGTCTCGTAAAATGGTAGATACATTAAGACCATTAACTGTTCCTGAACAGAGGGGTGCTTGGTCATTACAGTCTTTAAAACATCTTCCAACTTTTTGGACCTTCTTAGAAGGACAATCTGGACGCTTTTGTCCCTTAACACCACACAAATGACAAACAGGAATAAAAGAAGTTATTTTACTTTCCACTAGAGGTTTTGATTTCTTAAGGTCTGATGAACCCTTGCCCTTAGGGTTCGATCCCTTTAGGTCTTTATAGGAATTGTGAGCCTCAGCATACATGTCAGCAGCCTCAGCAACTTCCTCAGCTTTAATCAGGTTATGTTCTCTAATGAATGTTCGTATCTGATGGGGAGGAGCTGTCAGGAACAGGTCAGTAACCATGAAGTCTCTAAGAGATTCATAACTGTGATCAATTCCTGAACTCTCTATCCAAAAGTCGAACAAAAGAAAGAGTGTTACCTGTAACTGCTGAAAGTTCTGGCCAGTCTGTAAGGTGGCATACCTGAAATCTTTCCTGTAAGAATTTGTGGTTTTTTGATATGCTTTAAGGATTGCCTTCTTCAGTAGGTTATAATTATATATGATATCCTGCGACAAAGTTCCATAGATATTCAAAGCGGTACCAGAAAATACCATTCCTAACCTAGTAGCCTAGGTGTCAGCAGGCCATTCACAGAGGACAGCGGTATTTTCAAACCTGATAATCTATGAAGTTATGTCTTCCCCCTCTGTGAAGGGAGGTAAATTAGGTGTTGGAATATGTGCACTAGCTCCATGATGTTCAAGTACTCCTTCCTCTAATTGTTGTTGTGTCAAAGTTAACTTTTTATTCTCTAATTCAAGGCGAGATTTTTCGAGCTCGCGATCCTTTTCTCTCTCTATTAACTCAAGTTCTCTAGCTTTTTCCTCATGTTCTCTATCGTAAGGGTTCTTAAATGGAGATATCGTAGGTTGAAAGTAGACACACTTGTAGGATGGTAGATATATTGTCAGACTGAGATGAGAGATGGAGCCCGGTGCCAAGCCTGTTCACGCCTGTAGGTCTGCCGCCGAGTGAGGGCGGGACAGAGGGATCACTGCCCATGTGTATCCCATGACGTCACTCCAAGCCAAAGGCCTACGAGGGATCTCGTGTCTAAAGCACATGGAGGATACTAATATGCTATGCTATATAATACAGGGAATACAGGGATCAGCAACTATGCTGACAGCTCGGTCATGTTACGTATGTCGTCCCGACATACACTACTATACTATAGGCTGAACAGGCAGGCGGATCTGGGCTGATTCTATACAATAACAAATTCATATATAACTTAGAACTAATGGATGGTACAACATGATTTTGACGTAATGGGTGTTAACGTAATGCATTACAAACTATAAGAACAATTCATTATACAATATGGATGGAATTGATCGATCGATCTGTATTCATGCACTCTACGGATTCTGAGGAAGAATAATTATATACAAAGAAGTGTTTAACAGAAAGGCAGATTCGGTGCACTCAAATCTAGACTGTTAATTCTCAGAATACGGAGGGAACGTGAACACGAAAATTTCTGACAAACTGATCAGCTAATAATAAAACACACAGTTGACAATTTCATTCATCTCGGACATCTAATTATGCAGGCTGTTTACACTTAAACCCAATTCTGCGAGGGTGAGGTTTACGTATGCAGAATGGTTATCATCTCTGGGAGGATCGAATTCCTCTGCAATGGCTAACACATGCCTTGACTGAGAGATCTGAACGAGTATCTACAAAAGATACAGCTACAATCACTAGTGACTGTGGAATTACTAATTCGTCTGCTAGGAGTACTCAACTCGACTATTCGATACAGTAATTCTTGGCTCATTACAAAGTCACTAATGGGTGCTGGTGGCTTCACAGTAAGAATAAGATCTTCCTGGAGCAGGAATCGAATCACACCAGAACACAAGGGATCTATTCTTTGGGCATTTTTGACATCCTCGACAGTAAATGGAGGATCTGCAGTAACTACACTAACGTGTCGCGATAAAGCATCTGCGACTACATTCGACTTGCCAGGTAAATGTTCAAAAGTGGGATTGAACTCTTGGATAGTCAAGGTCCATCTGGCTAACCTTCCAGTAGGCTGTTTGTTCTGGAATAAAGGTAACAGTTCTTCCTTACTGGAGGAAAGAACAAACTCGGTGGAGTGGATGACTCCCCCCGGTTGAAAAAATTAACGCTATAACACGCAATATGAGCAAGGGAGAACGAATCTACTATCTCAAACTGCAAACACAGGAGAAAAGAAATGAACACGGTGAACAATGCTGATATTCAATCTGAGTCGCACACAGTGATACGAGGTATCAGCTATAAAGAAACTACACTTACAAACGTTAACATGTGAAAGTTATTCGAGAAATAACTTCTTACAATGCACTGATTACTGTCAACTAGGATGGGATCACCATCTGGAACATTAGGAACAACAACAGACACTCTAGTGAGAACACTAGCTGAAGGCTGTCTGAGTGTCCTCGGACACTTGAGGCAACGGAACACTATCCTGCAAGTCTGAAGGTATAGGTGGGACACTGATGGGAGTGACAGAATTACCAGTGCCTGACCGCTCGGCTACGTTAATAAGTAATTCACGGATCTATAGGAACTTAATCTGAACTTCACATTTCGCAGCACTTTAACAAATCTCAAATACAAGCTGTGAGAACAAACACATTGCTCAAGGGCTAGGTATTGTCTTTCAGTCAGTAAGGGAATGTTAGTACTGTGGACTGATTCATATTGACTTTGACTGGAATGATACACTAAGTGAACGTTCAAAAGTGACTGGGACATCTTCTCAGTGAAAATACTCAAGTGCATAAGACAAGAAAAAATTAGAGAGAATGACACAGTAAGCTTAAATGGAAGAAAATGCTTAACTATTCTGCATAAGTAATTAAAAATTGACAAGTTACACAGTAAGCAAAGAACTCACACAAGAAGAATATGCAATTTAACAAACACTGAAAATCAAGAGAACTTTTACTTTGCTCAAATCTAATATGCTCAACTTTTACTTTAAATTGAATAAATGGCACAGTGAGTTGTCTTTACTTTCAATGCAACAAGGAAATACACAATAAAATGATAAAATGGACTCAATAAACTTGTGCAAAAATTAAAACAAACACACAATTCACTGAAA
This sequence comes from Cherax quadricarinatus, assembly GCF_038502225.1. Classification (NCBI taxonomy): domain Eukaryota; kingdom Metazoa; phylum Arthropoda; class Malacostraca; order Decapoda; family Parastacidae; genus Cherax; species Cherax quadricarinatus. Next base: position 45,223 of record NW_027197777.1, on the reverse strand, counting down.
TATAAAAAAAAATAAAATGACACAGAGTAAAATACTATGCACAGAACAGAGCATAAGAAACTGCACTGTAATAAACTCTAGCAATATATCAAATAATTGCTAATCAAAAAAAAGTATTGCACAACACTGCATAAAATTTTCTGCAAGAAAAACTTTAATAGCAACACAATATTTGCACAAGAATTATTGCAAAATGAGTCAATGTGCAATAATAAAAATTATAACACACAAGAAAAGAAATATATCAAGGAATGAACACTTTAACTCTTAACTGCACTTAAACAACAAGCAAAAGAACAATTTACTTTAAAAGGAGAACTTAAAAATTGCACTAAGAGTGAATTTGTTCAATAAAACATGAAAAATAATAGGTGCAAAAAATACATAAAACTGAGGGTTGAACACTTACAGCGATGCAGAACACAACACTTACAGTGATGCAGAACACAACACTTACAGTGATGCAGAACACAACACTTACAGTGATGCAGAACACAACACTTACAGTGATGCAGAACACAACACTTACAGTGATGCACACAACACTTACAGTGATGCAGAACACAACACTTACAGTGATGCAGAACACAACACTTACAGTGATGCAGAACACAACACTTACAGTGATGCAGAACACAACACTTACAGTGATGCAGAACACAACACTTACAGTGATGCAGAACACAACACTTACAGTGATGCAGAACACAACACTTACAGTGATGCAGAACACAACACTTACAGTGATGCAGAACACAACACTTACAGTGATGCAGAACACAACACTTACAGTGATGCAGAACACAAAACATCAACATAAACACAGTACTAGAATTTTCTTGCAATGAAACTTGATGTGTGAAAAATTTTGTAAAAGAGATTTCTTGCTGGGACTTTAATAATGGCACTATTGTCTGTGGAAATAAGACAAATTAAACACTGGCTGAATAAAAGAATATGAACACAAGAATGTTCAACACACAGGGAACAAAACAAAAATACACAAATGCTAGGAAGAAAAAAAATTAACAGACAACACTGAGTTGTGATGCAGAATATGAGGTGAAAAATTTACTGAATTAATTCACTGGAATTCTGAAGTTTAAACACAAGTTCTATATTGCTCATATGTTGCACACACAACAAAGGAAACACTAAGTACTTACTTCAAGTGTATAAAAAGATACACAACACAACAGATATAAAATAATGCACGAAAATTAACACTGAATTAAGGAGATTAAAAGAAATTTATGCAATCAGTACATGATAAACACTGAGTCTGATCAAGAGTCACTGAATGTCACTAAGAGAAAAAATCACTGGGAACACAAAAGAAATGTCTCAACACTCGCAAATGTCTCTAAAAAAAAATATTATCGCTGTAACACTTGAAGAATGAGATTGATGGATTGTTTATATCGTCCTCTGCACAGATGATCGTAGAATTGCGCTTAAATCGGCGAAGACAACACATAGGAGGCTTTTAAAGATGGCGCGACACACTCTAGCTCTTGACCCCCTATGTGGTCCTTAAAATATGGTACTACAACCCTTAGCAGTGCACCAAAACACTGATGAGGTAGGTGAGTTGTAATGGCCGACTGTAGTTGGGTTTGTGGGTAATGGCTGAGCGAGGCGTCTGAGACCGGCAATGATGCGACACACGTGATCGTGAGTGGCTGGGCTTATGGGTTGAACGTCGTAAGCCTCACTGAGAACACCCACACTGCCGCGAAGATAATTCTAAGCCGGCTGGCTTAAAATAAACCCACGAAATACTACAACACCACAAGGATGAAAAAGAGCACTCAGAATGCTTGGAGCTTGAATCACAAGCGATGAAGACTACTCACGTGGCTTGCTTGAGTACTGGGGTAAGACACCTGGGTTAGTAGCTAGCTGGCTTATCTTAACCCTTCACACAGAATGGCTTGATAACTTCACACGATGAGCACAGCAGGGGTGGAAGCTGGCTTGGCAGGCAAAATAATTGGATGGAGTAGACTAGGCTGGACTGGACTCGGTTGTTCTGACTCCCCCACCACAGACTGGAAACTGGCTTATTTTGCAAACTCGGGTCAACCCCTCGGGAGTGATGCAAAAAAGCAGGAAACACTAATACAAAGAGACTGACCAGTGAATAACGTAGAAGCTGGTAGAGTAGCTGGCTTGAGGTAGCTGGCTGGGTGAATCTCGGTAGTCGGTAGGCCTACTGGTGACACGAAATGGCCGTCTTGCTGGTCGAAATTTTATCTCCAGAAATCGCTGTAATCGTCAGAATTACAGGCCCTCCGATGCCACCATTTATCGTAAGGGTTCTTAAATGGAGATATCACAGGTTGAAAGTAGACACACTTGTAGGATGGTAGCTATATTGTCAGTCTGAGTAGGTGGAGGATGGAGCCCACTGCCTTGCCTGTCTACGCCTGGATGGTCTGCCGCCGAGTGAGAGCGGGACAGAGGGATGAGCCTCCACGTGTGTATCCCGTGACGTCACACAAAGCCACAGGCCTACGAGGGGTCTCGTGTCTAAAGCACATGGATGATGCTACTGCTATGCTATATAATACTGGGAATACAGGGATCAGCAACTATGCTGACAAAGGAGGTACTACCGTCCTGCCAAGTGAGTGTAAAATGAAAACCTGTAATTGTTTTACATGATGGTAGGATTGCTGGTGTCTTTTGTCTGTCTCAAAAATATGCAAGATAACAGGTACGTCTTGCTACTTTTACTTACACTTAGGTCACACTACACATACATGTACATGGTTATTTATACACACTCATCTGAGTATTCTTTGATTTTATCTTAATAGTTCTTGATCTTATTACTTTTCCTTTTATATCCATTGGGAAGTGGAACAAGAATCTTTCCTCCGTAAGCCATGCATGTTGTAAAAGTCAACTAAAATGCCGGGAACAATGGGCTAGTAACCCCTTTTCCTGTAATGATTATTAAAAAGAATAGGAAGAAGAAAATTTTCAAAGTGGGAAGTCTGAATGTGCGTGGATGTTGTGCAAATGTTAAGAAAGAGATGATTGTGGATGTTATGAATGAGAAGAAGCTGGTTGTCCTGGCTTTAAGTGAAACAAAGCTGAAGGGAGTGGGAGAGTTTCAGTGGATAGGAATAAATGGGATTAGGTCAGGGGGTTCAAATAGAGTTAGAGCTAAAGAAGGAGTAGCAATAATGTTGAAGGATAAGCTATGGCAGGAAAAGAGGGACTATAAATGTATTAATTCAAGGATTATGTGGAGTAAAATAAAGATTGTATGTGAGAAGTGGGTTATAGTAAGCGTGTATGCACCAGGAGAAGAGAAAAGTGTAGAGAAGAGAGAGAGATTTTGGGAAATGTTGAGTGAATGCGTGGGGAGTTTTGAATCAAGTGTGAGAGTAATGGTGGATGGGGATTTCAATGCTAAAGTGGGTAAAAATGTTATGGAGGGAGTAGTAGGTAAATCTGGGGTGCCAGGGGTAATTATAAATGGGGAGCCTTTAATTGAGCTATGTGTAGAAAGAGATTTGGAAATAAGTAATACATATTTTATGAAAAAGAGGATAAATAAATATACAAGGTATGATGTAGCATGTAATGAAAGTAGTTTGTTAGATTATGTATTGGTGGATAAAAGGTTGATAGGTAGGCTCCAGGATGTACATGTTTATAGAGGGGCAACTGATATATCGGATCATTATTTAGTTGCAGCTACAGTTAGAGTAAGAGGTAGATGGGAAAAGAGGAAGGTGGCAACAACAAGTAAGAGGGAGGTGAAAGTGTATAAACTAAGGGAGGAGGAAGTTTGGGTGAGATATAAGCGACTATTGGCAGAAAGGTGGGCTAGTGCAAAGATGAGTAGTGGAGGGTTGAAGGGGGTTGGAATAGTTTTAAAAATACAGTATTGGAATGTGGGGCAGAAGTTTGTGGTTATAGGAGGGTGGGGGCAGGAGGAAAGAGGAGTGATTGGTGGGAAGTAAAGGGTATGATAAAAGAGAAAAAGGTAGCTTATGAGAGGTTTTTACAAAGTAGAAGTGATATAAGAAGAATAGAGTATATGAAGAGTAAAAGAAAGGTGAAGAGAGTGTTGAGAGAGTGCAAAAGGAGAGCAGATGATAGAGTGGGAGAGGCACTGTAAAGAAATTTTAATGAAAATAAGAAAAAAAATTGGAATGAGTTAAACAAGTTAAGAAAGCCTATGGAAAGTATGGATTTGTCAGTTAAAATCAGAGTAGGGGAGTTAGTAGATGGGGAGAGGGAGGTATTAGGTTGATGGCGAGAATATTTTGAGGAACTTTTAAATGTTGAGGAAGAAAGGGAGGCGGTAATTTCATGCACTGGCCAGGGAGGTATACCATCTTTTAGGAGTGAAGAAGAGCAGAATGTGAGTGCAGGGGAGGTGCGTGAGGCATTATGTAGAATGAAAGGGGGTAAAGCAGCTGGAACTGATGGGATCATGACAGAAATGTTAAAAGCAGGGGAAGGTATAGTGTTGGAGTGGTTGGTACTTTTTTTTAATAAATGTATGAAAGAGGGGAAGGTACCTAGGGATTGGCGGAGAGCATGTATAGTCCCTTTATATAAAGGAAAAGGGGACAAAAGAGATTGTAAAAATTATAGAGGAATAAGTTTACTGAGTATACCAGGAAAAGTGTATGGTAGGGTTATAATTGAAAGAATTAGAGGTAAGACAGAATGTAGGATTGCGGATGAGCAAGGAGGATTCAGAGTGGGTAGGGGATGTGTAGATCAAGTGTTTACATTGAAGCATATATGTGAACAGTATTTAAAGGTAGGGAAGTTTTTATTGCATTTATCTATTTAGAAAAGGCATATGATAGAGTGGATAGAGGAGCAATGTGGCAGATGTTGCAAGTATATGGAATAGGTGGTAAATTACTAAATGTTGTAAAGAGTTTTTATGAGGGTAGTGAGACTCAGGTTAGGGTGTGTAGAAGAGAGGGAGAATACTTCCCGGTAAAAGTAGGTCTTTGACAGGGATGTGTAATGTCACCATGGTTGTTTAATATGTTTATAGATGGGGTTGTAAAAGAAGTAAATGCTAGGGTGTTCGGGAGAGGGGTGGGATTAAATTATGGGGAATCAAATTCAAAATGGGAATTGACACAGTTACTTTTAGCTGATGATACTGTGCTTATGGGAGATTCTAAAGAAAAATTGCAAAGGTTAGTGGATGAGTTTGAGAATGTGTGTAAAGGTAGAAAGTTGAAAGTGAACATAGAAAAGAGTAAGGTGATGAGGGTATCAAATGATCTAGATAAAGAAAAATTGGATATCAATTTGGAGAGGAGGAATATGGAAGAAGTGAATGTTTTCAGATACTTGGGAGTTGACGTGTCGGCCGATGGATTTATGAAGGATGAGGTTAATCATAGAATTGATGAGGGAAAAAAGGTGAGTGGTGCATTGAGGTATATGTGGAGTCAAAAAACGTTATCTGTGGAGGCAAATAAGGGAATGTATGACAGTATAGTAGTACCAACACTCTTATATGGGTGTGAAGCTTGGGTGGTAAATGCATCAGCGAGGAGACGGTTGGAGGCAGTGGAGATGTCCTGTCTAAGGGCAATGTGTGGTGTAAATATTATGCAGAAAATTCGGAGTGTGGAAATTAGGAAAAGGTGTGGAGTTAATAAAGTATTAGTCAGAGGGCGGAAGAGGGGTTGTTGAGGTGGTTTGGTTATTTAGAGAGAATGGATCAAAGTAGAATGACATGGAAAGCATATAAACCTATAGGGGAAGGAAGGCAAGGTAGGGGTCGTCCTCGAAAGGGTTGGAGAGAGGGGGTGAAGGAGGTTTTGTGGGCGAGGGGCTTGGACTTCCAGCAAGCGTGCATGAGTGTGTTAGATAGGAGTGAAACGAGACGAATGGTATTTGGGACCTGACGATCTGTTGGAGTGTGAGCAGGGTAATATTTAATGAAGGGATTCAGGGAAACCGGTTATTTTCATATAGTCGGACTTGAGTCCTGGAAATGGGAAGTACAATGCCAGCACTTTAAAAGAGAGGTTTGGGATATTACCTGGAGTTTACCTGGAGAGAGTTCCGGGGGTCAACGCCCCCGCGGCCCGGTCTGTGACCAGGCCTCCTTAGGTAAGTGTCCCAGGATGCGACCCACACCAGTCGACTAACACCCAGGTACCCATTTTACTGATGGGGAACATAGACAACAGGTTGAAAGAAACATGTCCAATGTTTCTACTCTGGCTGGGAATCGAACCCAGGCCCTCGCCGTGTGAAGCGAGAGCGTTAACCACCAGGCCACCAGAGCCACAGTTTGGAGGGATATGTTGTGTATCTTTATACGTATATACTTCTAAACTGTTGTATTCTGAGCACCTCTGCAAAAACAGTGATAATGTGTGAGTGTGGTGAAAGTGTTGAAAGCATTTTCTTTTTGGGGATTTTCTTTCTTTTTTGGGTCACCCTGCCTCGGTGGGAGACGGCCGACTTGTTGAAATATATATATATATATATATATATATATATATATATATATATATATATATATATATATATATATATATATATATATATATATATATATATATATATATATATACATACATAATTATATATATATATATATATATATATATATATATATATATATATATATATATATATATATATATATGTATATACATATATATATATATATACATATATATATATATATATATATATATATATATATATATATATATATATATATATATATATATATATATATATATATATATATATATATATATATATATATATATATCTTGTAAAGTAAAAGGACACAAGTGCAACTAATGTGACATTTATTGTGGCAACGTTTCGCTCTCCAGGAGCTTTATCAAGCCATTACAAACAATACATGGACACAGAGGGTATATAAAGGTTCAGAGTGAGGTGAATACTAGTGAGGTACCATTTCGATGTTCACTAGTGGTAGTAGTAGTAGTAGTGGTAGTGGTAGTGACAAAAGTAATACAATATGGTAGAGCAATTAATTCGTACATGAGTAAAAGGATATAAAAGCTATTACTTGGGTAACATAAAAATAGGTTGGACAAATATAAACTGGAATGAGGCAGCTTGTTTCAGTGTTCACTCTCTGTGCTTTGTGTAGTATAATAGGAGAGACTATGTGATGGCAGGGTTTACTGTTTTCAGGAGGATTCTTGCTAAGACTTCGGAGATGGTGAAGCTGCCGTTGTTTTGTTTAATTGTATTCGAAACAGCGATCAGTGCTGATTCAAGGCACTTGCGTGTGCGGAAATTAGTTTCTTTTATCACTAATTGGGCGTCTCTGAATTTCATAAGATGATTGGTGGAATTTCGGTGTTGTACACAGGCGTTGTTTAAGTTGTCGTTCCTACATGCGTATATGTGTTCACTGAGGCGGGTGTCGAGGTTTCTTGCTGTTTCACCTACGTAGATCTTGTCACAGCCTCCACAGGGTATAGTGTAAACTCCTGCATTGACTGGTTCGTGGTGCTTGGGTTTTGTCCTGGTTAGATCCTTTATTGAAGTGGTAGAAGCGATGGCGACTCTGGTGTTAGCTTGTGAAAGTACTTTTGAGACGTTTAGTGCAACCTGGCTGTTGGGAAGAATTATAACTTTGTTGGGAGCGGTGTTGATGCGTGGAGAATTGATGATCTGAAGAGCTCTTTTCTTGCAGTCTTTGATGAAAAAAGGAGGAAATTGTAATTCAGTGAATGTTTGGTGAATGTAAGTACATTCCTCGTCAAGAAACTCAGGACTACAAATTCGGTATGCTCTTAGGAAAAACCCGATGATGATGCCTCTTTTGGTCTTGGTATCTTGACTGGAATAGAAGTGTGTGAGATCATTTTTATTGGTGGGTTTCCGATAAACTTGAAATCTTAGGTTGTTGTCTACTTTGTGAATGAGGACGTCGAGGAAAGGTAGCTTGTCATTGGACTCTTCTTCTAGTGTAAACTGAATCGCTGGTTCAACTGCGTTGAGCCTTGCCTGAAGATCCCGTACATCAAAACGTTTTGGAGTTATTACGAGGACATCGTCCACGTAACGTAACCAAGTGACGCTTGAAGGGATGATGTTGGCGAAGTGTTCGGACTCTAGGTGTTCCATGTATAAGTTGGCTAGGACGGCACTTATTGGGGACCCCATTCCCATGCCGTAGGTTTGTTTGTAGAGCTTGTTATTGAAGGAAAAACAGTTGAAGTTAACACAGAGTTCAATCAAGTCAACAAAATCTCCGGGAGGTAAAGGAAGATTAAGGTCCTGGTTGACTTTACGTCGTAGAACCTCGATGGCTTTTTTGGTAGGTACTTTTGTGAAGAGGGAAGTGCTTACCTCTTTTTCTTAAGAAAACATCAATTTGCAACACTAACATAATAATTTCACCTGTCCCGCATCTCCTATGGTGAGATGTCGCTTTAGCCACACACACTGACAACCCTCTGATGAGCCGCATCCTGGGGATGCAGCCTCCCACCTATGACACGTCACCTGGCTAGGTGACGTGTGACAGCTGTAAATACACAAACATTTTCTATAAATTATTATTTAAGTAAATTATAGATAATTTTTTATTCCTCCATAGACAAAGAGAGAAGTTATTTACCTCGGAAATCCGAGCTACCGTGACTGAGACGCTCGCCTAGGCGAAAGCAAACATATTTATAAGTTACTTTCTAGGACAGCGCGCTCATAACAAGTCTATTTTTCCCCAAAGTAAAGGTATGGTTTCTCTTATCAAACTCTTACTCTTTTATACGAATAAAGTCAGAGAACAATCCTTCAGCCAATCCCTTAGTGTTTGTAAACAATATTCTGCATTCTTACACTTCAAAAGTAATGCAATATTTTTTTTCTATTTTCTTAGAAAGGAAAAATAGCATATTATTCTTTTTTGACTGTTACAAAAAAAAAAAACGAGAATTATGGCATAAAATTTAAGAACTTTCGTAAATAAAATAAAATAAAATATTTATATCGTTTGCCTGGCAGAACACAAAGTGATTTTTCATTTACTTGTGGCTTGAATGTAATGTTCTTTAATGTGGGATTAAAAAGAGCTTTATATTTTTTAAAACCATATTTCTCGAGAAAATCGCCTTTTATCAATGACAGATTAGTAATAGCTTATGTGAGAGAAAATTTAAAAATGATGCCTCCTTGTGAAAATACATTTTGCCTAAGTCAAGGTTATATTTGTACTTCCCTCTGTCACGAAGGTCACTTCTGACTAGTTTCCACCCTAATATCCCGCCTGGACAGTATATGTGAAGCCCAGAGAATAGGTTCCCAGCAAAGGCAAAGGCGGTCTCTCCCAGCTTCTCACGCCATGGCAAAGGGTACAGAGATTGGTAATTCTTCCAAGATGGAAGGGACTGGTAAGTAAGAAAGATTTTTGTTAATACTTTTTTCTGAATATTAGTGAAAATCAACGGCTGTACGAGACTTATAATAACTTTAAAGCCGAGCTTTTTTCTTCGACAGCATTCACTGGTCCTGTTAGAATCTGCAAAGTGCTAATCTTATCAGCGGGTCGATTAGAAGGAAAGGAACATGCTGGCATCTAGTTCCTGAATAGGTACCACGGTGATGATGCTAGAAAGTGGAAACATTGGTCTCCCCTCAGGAAAAGGTAAGTTTTCTACACTTTTCTCCTTAACTGATTATTGATGAGTCCCGCCCCTCCATTTGAAAGTGATCAATATGTTCTCTTTTGACTTGAAGTCTATGGAAGAAGATGGAAATACTTCATCTGAAGTGGAAGAGGGGATGAAGAAAGAAGAAGCCAAAGATGATGGTGACATACGAAGTCTTACTTCTTCCTAATCCGATGAATTGGATGTGGACCTCATCATTGCAGAGGGAGCAGAGACAACTCCAAATGGAGCAAAGGCTGTGGGAGATGCCTCCATCAAGGAACTGACCATAGCCGATGCCAAGGTCATTATCGACAAAGAAATAATTACCCTTGCGGAAGGCGAACAGTTGACGCGCAGAAATTCAGTTTAACCGCCAGAACCCGCAGAGCTTTTGTTTGTGTGTGTATGTAAATCAATAAAAAAAATACTAACATAAACTTAGATTTTTATTTTACCTTTATTTAGGTATAGTACTATCTTCTTTAGAACACAGGGCTGTTCCCAGTAGTCATAAAAGCCCTCTCGTCTGAATACAAAATATGTATATATAATCTCTCACTGCTTAACCTCCCATCTGAAAGAATTAGCTCTTGTGAGAATAAATGATGCACAGGGAAGAAGAGAATAAACTATATGGGAAGGCACTCGCTCTGATCCCACCAAGATATGCCAATGTATCTGGAACAGAATAATTTACACTGCCTGGCAATGTTCACTCGGGACGGCTCTTGTTGCTCAGTCTAGGCATCCCACCAGTCGACCATGCACACTTCTGTTTATAAATTAATTAGTTCGTAGTAGTTGGACCACCTTTCACACACATACACACACACACACACACACACACACACACACACACACACACACACACACACACACACACACACACACACACACACACACACACACACACACACACACACTCACACACAAACATACACACAAACACACACACACACACAGAGGCACACACACACACACAAACACACTCACACACAAACATACTCACACACAAACACACACACACACACACACACACACACACACACACACACACACACACACACACACACACACACACACACACACACACACACACACACACACACACACACACACACACACACACACACAGGGGAAGGGCAAAGATTGAGAAAGGGCAAAGAAGACCGCAGACGGAGTACAGTCTAGGGGGCCAGAGACTACAAACCTCACTCAAGAAGAAAGATCTTGGGGTGAGTATAACACCAGGGACATCTCCTGAAGCGCACATCAACCAAATAACTGCAGCAGCATATGGGCGCCTAGCAAACCTCAGAACAGCATTCCAACATCTTAATAAGGAATCGTTCAGGACCCTGTACACCGTGTACGTTAGGCCCATATTGGAGTATGCGGCACCAGTTTGGAACCCACACCTAGCCAAGCATGTAAAGAAACTAGAGAAAGTGCAAAGGTTTGCAACAAGACTAGTCCCAGAGCTAAGAGGTATCTCCTACGAGGAGAGGTTAAGGGAAATCAACCTGACGACACTGGAGGACAGGAGAGATAGGGAGCACATGATAACGACATACAAAATACTGAGAGGAATTGACAAGGTGGACAAAGACAGGATGTTCCAGAGATTGGACACAGTAACAAGGGGACACAGTTGGAAGTTGAAGACACAGATGAATCACAGGGATGTTAGGAAGTATTTCTTCAGCCACAGAGTAGTCAGTAAGTGGAATAGTTTGGGAAGCGATGTAGTGGAGGCAGGATACATACATAGCTTTAAGCAGAGGTATGATAAAGCTCACGGCTCAGGGAGAGTGACCTAGTAGCGATCAGAGAAGAGGCGGGGCCAGGAACTCGGACTCGACCCCCGCAACCTCATCTAGGTGAGTACTCACACACAAACATACTTACACACAAACACACATACACACACATACACACACACACACACACACACACACACACACACACACACACACACACACAAACACACTCACACACAAACATACTCAAACACAAACACACACACACAGACACACACACAAACACATACAGGAAGGATCCAGAGTCACAGAGGGTGAGGCAATGGGAGGAGGAAAGGGCAAAATCAGTGTTTATCCATGGGCTTCAGGAGAGAGAGGAAAGGACACACACTGAAAGGCAGCAGGAAGAAAGAAAGGAGATTGAGAAAATCATCACGGAAATAGGTGAAGAGATGGACGAGATTGTAAATTTTCAGAGAATAGGGGGGTACTAGAAGGGGAGAAACCGACCAATCAAGCTGATTCTCAGGACGGAAACAGTGCGGATCAGGATCCTCCAAGAGAAACCACGATTGAAATACTCGGAAGAGTTCTAGAGGGTGTTCCTAGACAGAGACATAACACAATCAGAACGACAGCAGCTGAGGGAGAGGACAAAAAAGCGAAAGGAGCTAGGAAAAGAGACAAGGATAGAACCAGCAGAGGTCAGTCAGAGCAGAACAGAACAGCAAGGGCAAGCACACACATAACTATTCTCAGAACCATACAACCTATCACACCATCCCAACACACAATACAATCCATACCCACAGCCTCCACCCAACACCGAGCTATAGAATCCCACAGTATGCTACCAGGTCTCCCACCCTCACAGGCCCCCCAAACCACAGTGTTGGAAAGGAAACTGAAGGTATGGTACACAAACGCTGATGGAATAACAAATAAGTGGGAGGAGTGGCATGAAAGAGTCAAAGAGGCATCACCGGACATCACAGCTCTCACAGAAACCAAGCTTACAGGTATGATAACAGATGCCATCTTTCCAACGGGATACCATATCCTGAGGAAAGACTGAGGGAACAGGGGGGGGTGGAGGAGTGGAGTTGCTGATCAAAAATCGCTGGAATTTTGATGAGCTGGAGAGAGGAGACAGCGGAGAAGAAAGTGATTACATAGCGGGAACGCTTCACTCTGGAGGTCCCAAGGTGGTAATAGCAGTGATGTATAACCCACCACAGAACAGCAGGAGGCCAAGGCAAGAGTACGACGAGAGCAATAGAGCGATGGTTGACACACTGGCTGGATTGGCCAGAAGAGATCATGCATGCGGGGCAAAGCTCCTGATCATGGGTGACTTTAACCACAAGGAGAACGATTGGGAGAACTTGGACCCACATAGGGGCCAAGATACATGGAGGGCTAAGATGATGGAGGTGGTACTGGAAAACTTCATGTGCCAACACGTAAGGGACACTACAAGAGAGAGAGGAGAGGATGAACCAGCAAGGCTGGACTTAGTATTCATCTTGAGAAGTGTAGATATCAAGGACATCACATATGAAAGACCCATTGGGGCCAGTGACCATGTGGTTTTAAGCTTCGAATACACTGTAGAGCTACAAGTGGAGGGAGAAGCAGGAAGGCCAGGACGAATGAAGCCAAACTACAAGAAAGGGGACTACACAGGAATGAGGAACTTCCTGAATAGGGTTCAGTGGGACAGAGAACTGGCAGGGAAGCCAGTTAATGAGTTGATGGAATATGTAGCAACAAAATGCAAGGAGGCTGAGGAGAGGTTTGTACCTAAGGGTAACAGGAATAATGAAAAAGCCAGGATGAGCCCATAGTTTACCCAAAGGTGCAGGGAGGCAAAAACCAAGTGTGCTAGGGAATGGAAGAAATATAGAAGGCAAAGGACCCAGGAGAATAAGGAGAGCAGTCGTAGAGCCAGAAACGAATATGCACAGATAAGAAGGGAGGCCCAACGACAATATGAAAATGACGTAGCAGCGAAAGCCAAATCTGACACGAAACTGATGTACAGCCACATCAGGAGGGAAACAACAGCCAAGGACCAGGTAATCAGGCTAAGGAAGGAAGGAGGAGAGACAACAAGAAATGACCGTGAAGTATGTGAGGAACTCAACAAGAGATTCAAAGAAGTGTTCACAGAGGAGACAGAAGGGGCTCCAGAAAGACGGAGAGGTGGGGCACACCACCATGTGCTGGACACAGTGTACACAACCAAGGAAGAAGTGAAGAGGCTTCTGAGTGAGCTAGATACCTCAAAGGCAATGGGGCCAGATAACATCTACCCATGGGTATTGAGAGAGGGAGCAGAGGCGCTCTGTGTACCCCTAACAACAATACTCAATACATCTATCGAAACAGGGAGATTGCCTGAGGCATGGAAGACAGCAAATGTAGTCCCAATGTTAAAAAAAAGGAGACAGACATGAAGCATTAAACTACAGACCAGTGTCACTGACATGTATAGTATGCAAAATCATGGAGAAGATTATCAGGAGAAGTGTGGTGGAACACCTAGAAAGGAATGATCTCATCAACAACAGCCAACAAGGTTTCAGGGACGGGAAATCCTGTGTCACAAACCTACTGGAGTTCTATGACATGGTGACAGCAGTAAGACAAGAGAGAGAGGGGTGGGTGGATTGCAAATTCTTGGACTGCAAGAAGGCGTTTGACACAGTTCCACACAAGAGATTGATGCAAAAACTGGAGGACCAAACAGGGTAACAGGGAAGGCACTACGATGGATCAGGGAATACTTGTCAGGAAGACAGCAGCGAGTCATGGTACGTGGCGAGGTGTCAGAGTGGGCACCTGTGACCAGCGGGGTCCCACAGGGGTCAGTCCTAGGACCAGTGCTGTTTCTGGTATTTGTGAACGACATGACTGAAGGAATAGACTCTGGGGTGTCCCTGTTTGCAGATGACGTGAAGTTGATGAGAAGAATTCACTCGATCGAAGATCAGGCAGAATTACAAAGGGATCTGGACAGGCTGCAGACCTGGTCCAGCAATTGGCTCCTGGAGTTCAATCCCACCAAGTGCAAAGTCATGAAGATTGGGGAAGGGCAAAGAAGACCGCAGACGGAGTACAGTCTAGGGGGCCAGAGACTACAAACCTCACTCAAGGAAAAAGATCTTGGGGTGAGTATAACACCAGGCACATCTCCTGAAGCGCACATCAACCAAATAACTGCTGCAGCATATGGGCGCCTAGCAAACCTCAGAACAGCATTCAGACATCTTAATAAGGAATTGTTCAGGACCCTGTACACCGTGTACGTTAGGCCCATATTTGAGTATGCGGCACCAGTTTGGAACCCACACCTAGCCAAGCACGTAAAGAAACTAGAGAAAGTGCAAAGGTTTGCAACAAGACTAGTCCCAGAGATAGGGGGATATGATAACGACATACAAAATACTGAGAGGAATTGACAAGGTGGACAAAGACAGGATGTTCCAGAGATTGGAGGCAGGATCCATACTTAGCTTTAAGCAGAGGTATGATAAAGCTCACGGTTCAGGGAGAATGACCTAGTAGCGATCAGTGAAGAGGCGTGGCCAGGAGCTCGGACTCGACCCCTGCAACCTCAACTAAGTGAGTACACACACACACACACACACATAGACACAGAAACGAGTATGCACAGATAAGGAGGGAGGCCCAGCGACAGTATGAAAATGACATAGCATCGAAAGTCAAATCTGACCCGAAACTGCTGTATAGCCACATTAGGAGGAAGACAACAGTCAAGGACCAGGTGATAAGGCTGAGGAAAGAAGGTGGAGAACTCACAAGAAACGATCAAGAGGTATGTGAGGAGCTCAACACGAGATTTAAGGAAGTATTTACAGTTGAGACAGGAAGGACTCTGGGGGGAGAGACCAGATGGGGATACCAGCAAGGAATACACCAACAAGTGTTGGACGACATACATACAGATGAGGAGGAGGTGAAGAAACTGCTAAGGGACATAGATACCTCAAAGGCAATGGGACCGGACAACATCTCCCCGTGGGTCCTTAGAGAGGGAGCAGATATGTTGTGCGTGCCACTTACCACAATCTTCAACACGTCCCTGGAAACTGGGCAACTACCTGAGGTATGGAAGACGGCAAATGTAGTTCCCATTTTTAAAAAAGGAGACACAAAAGAGGCACTAAACTATAGACCTGTGTCATTGACGTGTACAGTATGCAAAGTTATGGAGAAGATTATCAGGAGGAGAGTGGTGGAGCACCTGGAACAAAACAAGAGTATAAATGCCAAGCAGCACGGATTCATGGAAGGCAAATCCTGTGTCACACACCTTCTGGAGTTTTATGATAAAATAACAGAAGTAAGACACGAGAGAGAGGGGTGGGTTGATTGCATCTTCTTGGACTGCATGAAGGCCTTTGACACAGTTCCTCACAAGAGATTAGTGCAGAAGCTAGAGCATCAGGCGCATGTAACAGGAAGGGCACTGCAATGGATCAGAGAATACCTGACAGGGAGGCAACAACGAGTCATGGTACGTAATGATGTATCACAGTTGGCACCTGTGACGAGCGGGGTCCCGCAGGGGTCGGTCCTAGGACCAGTGTTATTTTTGGTATATGTGAACGACATGATGGAAGGGTTAGACTCAGAAGTGTCCCTGTTTGCAGATGATGTGAAGTTAATTAGGAGAATTAAATCAGATGAGGACCAGGAAGGACTTCAAAGAGAGCGGGACAGACTGGACACCTGGTCCAGTAAATGGCTTCTCGAATTTAATCCTGCCAAATGCAAAGTCATGAAGATAGGGGAAGGGCACAGAAGACCACAGATAGAGTATAGGCTAGGTGGCCAAATACTGCAAACCTCACTCAAGGAGAAAGATCTTGGGGTGAATATAACACCGAGCATGTCTCCGGAAGCACACATCAATCAGATAATTGCTGCAGCATATGGGCGCCTGGCAAACCTGAGAACAGCATTCGTACCTTAGTAAGGAATCGTTCAAGACATTGTACACCGTGTATGTCAGGCCCATACTGGAGTATGCAGCACCTGTTTGGAACCCGCACTTGATAAAGCACGTCAAGAAACTAGAGAAAGTACAAAAGTTTGCGACAAGGTTAGTTCCAGAGCTAAGGGGAATGTCCTATGAAGAAAGATTAAGGGAAATCGGACTGACGACACTGGAGGACAGGAGGGTCAGGGAAGACATGATAACGACATATAAAATAATCTGTGGAATAGACAAGGTGGACAAAGACAGGATGTTCCAGGGAGGGGACACAGAAACAAGAGGCCACAATTTGAAGTTGAAGACACAAATGAGTCAGAGAGATATTAGGAAGTATTTCCTCAGTCAAAGAGTTGTCAGGTAGTGGAATAGCCTAGAAAATGATGTAGTGGAGGCTGGAACCATACACAGTTTTAAGACGAGGTTTGATAAAGCTCATAGAGCGGGGAGAGAGAGGGCCCAGTAGCAACCGGAGAACAGGTGGGGCCAGGAGCTAGGACTCGACCCCTGCAACCACAAATAGGTGAGTACAAATAGGTGAGTACACACACACACATATTCCAGAGAATAAGCTATGCACCCGGAAATTCCCCAGTCTTTTATCCTTCCCCTTCGGGCATATTTTCTTTTTTTTAACTTCTCCATACCCAGAACATGTGCCCCTTCCATGTAGTTCCTCGTAACACAGTAATTCCCCAATCTTTATACTCCACCCTTTTGGCTAAACTCACACCTGATTATATAGTAATTCACAGAGATTTATAGCTCTTATGCCATATATACTGATCAAAACTCTTACTCTCTTCTTAGTAACACAAAGAAATAATCCTCACTATCCCTGTGGAGAAATTTTCTCCAGGAGGGGGGTATCAGCCCCCTTCAGCCCCTTTCAGCTCTTTCAGCCCTGAGGGGCCCAGCCCTCTCAGAAGGGGCAAGCGTCTTGTTTACTGCTACAGTGAGTAATTGATCGCAGATGCCGTACGAGTATGCGACGTGGTCAAGCAACCGCTACTCCTTGCAGTCCAGTGTTGCAGAGTGTATTTTAATAAGAGACAGTACATCTCTTACTTTAGCAGGACAATTAAGGAAAATCCTGCTCCCACTTTATTACCATAGTAAAGATAGTGGACATTGTTGTCTATGCTTAAGACAGCAAGATTTAAACATTTTGCTTTGCTTCATCGAGGAAGTGGCAAGGAAGCAAAAAGTACTAGGTCAGCTTTTTTTTGTGCTGGGGGCAGTGATGGCGTGGGGCGTTGTGGCGTATTCAGATTACTTTTGATTCTACTGAGAGTGACACTGACGCCAGGATAACCAACGAAGAACGATCTGTGCGTTAGTGTGAACAAAGTGTCTCACAAAACACGATAAACACTTACAGAGAAGTGTGATCAACTTCTTAGTGATATTGTGTGAACAATTATTGATGAACAGTGTAACAACGAGTGTTGCGATCCAACAGTGTAGTGTGACATTCTTCAAAGAACACTATTCTTCAATCAACTCAATAGATATCCGGGCATAATTACGGGTCAGATACATATACCCAGGTAAGTGTTCTAACTCGTGATGTACTACTATTGACTGCGCAGTTGAGTATAAAGTCGTGAGTTAGTCACTTATCATAAACCCCGGTGATATGCGGACCATTGAGTCCACACAAGTAAGTTTGTCAGCCATCAATTAATGAAATATGCTGACATAACACCCCCTAGGGGTAATTTATAATCTTACAAATTATAACTCATTTACAGCCCGTTGAGAGATGACTTCCACAGCTTCTCAAGACCTCGTCTGCAGGGGCAGCTGTGCAGGCCATGAGTTGTCTTTCTAAGTTAAGTTTTCCCTATATTTAAATTTAAAAATAAACTTAGCTGGTAATACCATTTCTCAACAATCCCCGTGGGGGATGATTAAACATATTAAACATCATACCCTGACAGCTGAACTCATGCACTGTCTTCATTATCGCAAGCATTCCCACGCTTATTATCATTCATTATCGATAATTGATCGAGGCAGTATTTCGAGACAATCGAGGAATTACTACTTAGGTCTAACACTCGTGACAGTGGCGATGCATTTGTAGTGGCAGCTCCTAGACAGTGAACTGATCTAACTCTCATCACATGTAAGACAAACACAGTGCCCAGCAGTTTCTATTATTTCTGTTTTTGTATCATTGATGGTGTTTTGTTCGTCAGTAAACAGGACAGTATCTCCTGACATGGCCCTTTATGATAAGATGTTCTCTTAAGTTTAAGCAGCCAATGATGTACTAAAGTTTTCACCTCATTACTTGATTCTTATGATGACTTATTTTTATAATTTCTTGGTTTCATTTTATTTAAAAACACTGACATGTTTTAACTTGTACTTATTTGTATGGTAGATGGCGCACCAGAAGAGGAGGTCGCCAGGTAACCAGGATCACGTCATCGTCACTATCAACGTTGTGGTTTTGACGAACTTGCTGCTGGACGGTCCACACTTGGTGATACACCTAGTCGCCAAGAAGGGCCTTCCATCTGTTATCATCCACGTGGTGTTTTATCTACACCTGGTGATTGACCCCGTGGTCTTCGTGGGTCTCAATAAACACTACCGGAAGGCGCTGCTTCGCTGTCTACATACCTGTCTGTCTTCCACCTTCTCTACATGTTTTGCCAACCCAGCAACCAGCAGCAACCCAGCAACCAGCAAGAACCCAGCAACCAGCAACAACCCAGCAACCAGCAGCAACCCAGGAATCAACCAGCAAGAACCCAGCAACCAGCAACAACCCAGCAACCAGCAACAACCCAGCAATCAGCAACAACCAAGCAATCAGCAACAACCCAGCAATCAGCAACAACCCAGCAACCAGCGACAACCCAGCAACCAGCAACAACCCAGCAACCAGCAACAACCCAGCAACCAGCAGCAACCCAGCAACCAGCAACAACCCAGCAACCAGCAGCAACCCAGCTATCAGCAACAACCCAGCAACCAGCAACAACCCAGCAACCAGCGACAACCCAGCAATCAGCAACAACCCAGCAACCAGCAACAACCCAGCAACCAGCAACAACCCAGCAACCAGCAACAACCCAGCAACCAGCAACCAGCAACAACCCAGCAACCAGCAACAACCCAGCAACCAGCAACAACCCAGCAACCAGCAACAACCCAGCAACCAGCAACAACCCAGCAACCAGCAACAACCCAGCAACCAGCAACAGCCCAGCAACCAGCAAGAACCCAGCAACCAGCAACAACCCAGCAACCAGCAACAACCCAGCAACCAGTAACAACCCAGCAACAAGCAACAACCCAGCAACCAGCGACAACAACCAGAGGTCGCCAGACACGCCACTGTGAAGATCCTAACTGGTAGTTGGTGGTATTCAGTCCAATAATATTCGTCTCTAACATAACACTTGCTAAATACTTCAGTAAAATTGTTTTGTGTTGCTCCAAGAATCAAGAAACACTAAAGAAGGTTGTGTTAGTGTTGCACTATACTAAATTATCGTGAATTAAATAATAATTTTCATTTAGTATGGGAAGAAAAACTCTCTTTTCTAATATTTATAATCCTGGTTGGACTAAAATTATTTTAATGAAAACGTGTAATTAGGATAATATGGCGGATTTCCCACATACAATAAATATTTTAACAAACCTTACCTATATGGAAACCTTGAGGAAGTTAAAGCTGAATCAGTGTGTAAAACAAATTCCAGTCACACAATAGAGCGAAAAACTAACGTGATGGACCTGGGAGTGATAATGTCAGAGGATCTCACTTTCAAACATCACAACAATATATCCACCACAACTGCTAGGAAGAACCTTCAAAACTAGGAAGGTCAAGCTTTTCAAATCGCTTGTTCTCTCTCTAGGCTGGAATATTACTGTACACTGACTGGCAGGCGAAACTGCAGACCTGGAGTATGCACAAAGAACTTTCATGGTACATATAAGTACGATAAAGCACTTAAAGTCAGTACCTTACAGCTGGGATGTGGTTCATACGTTGGCTTGCGTACAGTCAGCAGTAACAGCCTGGTTGATCAGGCCCTGACCCACCGCGATGCCTGGTCACATATCGAGCTTCTTGGTCGCTGACCACCGAAACCTCTCCAGGTATACACCAGGTATTATTGAAGTTACTTAAGTAAAAACTTTATTTTCATATATACTGGAAGCTAAAAAAAATGTACCGGTTACGTTAAGAGTAATATGCGTTAATTTTCTGTATTTTTAAGTAAAATTAAGGAGAGCGAAAGTTTGTGATCCACTTAGCTAATAAGAACTTTGATCCTCCTAGTTGTAGCACTGGATCCTGTCTTCTGCTATTAGAAGACTCAAGGTGAATGTGTTTAACAGTTGTAATATTGGTGAATGTGAGTAAGTGGGATATGTATGATGTAAGAAACTTGCGTCAAGACATCAGGTAGTGTAGGTAAACAAAAACTTTCTATGGAAGAAAGAGAGATACCTGGGTACTTGTAAGACTGATTCTTGTCATCATTAATAAAATAGTTTTAGTGAATGATGGATTTTATTCTCCATATCTTCAGTTATAAGATAATGATATAACTCTTATTGGTGCAGTTGTTATATTATCTTATAGTATTCTTCAGCGACCAGATATTTGATTGCCTATGACCTATTACACATATTCCTCAGAAGAGGCTCCAGAATACTGTATAACACAGGTTCCACAAGTCTAGGGAAGCAGGAAGGGCAGGACGAATGAAGCCAAAGTACAACAGAGGGGACTATACATGCATGAAGAACTTCCTGCACGGGGTTGAGTAGGACACAGAACTGGCAGGGAAGTCAGTAAACGAGATGATGGAAAAGTGACAACAATATGCAAGCTGAG
Organism: Cherax quadricarinatus; assembly: GCF_038502225.1. NCBI lineage: Eukaryota > Metazoa > Arthropoda > Malacostraca > Decapoda > Parastacidae > Cherax > Cherax quadricarinatus. The sequence continues at coordinate 23,911 of NW_027197777.1, read as the reverse complement.
GTAAGGTTTGTACCCATAGGTAACAGAAATAACGAGAAAGTCAGGATGAGCTCAAAGGTGCAGAGAGGCCAAAAACAAGTGTGAAAGAAAATGGAAGAAGTATAGAAGGCCAAGGACCCAAGAGAATAAGGAGAACAAGCGAAGAGCCAGAAATGAAAATGCACTTATAAGAAGGAAGGCCCAATGACACTACGAGAATGACATAGCAGCGAAAGCCAAATCTGACCCGAAGCAGTTGTACAGCAACATCAGGAGGAAAACAACAGTAATTGACCAAATAATCAGGATGAGGAAGGAAGAAGGAGAGATCACAAGAAACGATCACAAAGTATGTGAGGAGCTCAAAATGAGATTCAAAGAAGTGTTCACAGAGGAGACAGAAGGGACTCCAGATAGACGGAGAGGTGGGGTACACCATCAACTGTTAAACACTATACATACAACCGAGGAAGAAGTGAAGAGACTACTAAGTGAGCTAGATACCTGAAAGGCGATGGGGCCGGATAACATTTCTCCATGGCTCCTGAGAGAGGGTGCAGAGGCGGTATGTGTACTACTAACAACAATCTTCAACACATCTATCGAAACAGGGAGATTACCTGAGGTATGGAAAACAGCAAATGTAGTCCTAATGTTTAAAAAAAGGAGACAGAAACAAAGCATTACACTACAGACTAGTGTCACTGTCATGCATAGTATGCGAAGTCATGAAGAAGATTATCAGAAGAGTGGTGGAGCACCTAGAAAGTAATGAGCTTATCAGTAATGGGAAATCCTCTGACACAAACCTACTGGAGATCTATGAAACGGCAGGAACGTCGGAGATGGACGATGTTCTCACTCCAGGTGAAAGATCAGGAGTAAAGTCTTGGAAAAAGGAAGTAAATCACACAGGGAGTGAGGGGAAGGGTAATGAAAGGATGAACAGTTCTAGGGATAAAGGGGGGATAGGCGGGTACACAAGCAATCGGCCAAAAAATAATCTATTCAGCAGGACAGTATAGTAACATGTACCGAGGTGGAGGGGTAAACCACCGCTTTTAAAATAATTCACTGTAGTAACTATTTATGTAAATGGATTGAGGAATGAAGTGAAACGTGTTTGGTTCTTACAGAGGTATAATGTGGATGTATGTTTTATACAAGATCATAATTATAAGGTAGTCTGTGCATTGTTATTAAAAGGATATAAATTGTATGTAAGTGGGTCTGTTCGGTTAAAAGGCGGAGTGGCTGTGGCTGTGAAGGAAAACGGTCCCTTATGTGTTATAAAATGGGAAGAAGGGAGGGCGAGGGTGGTGAGGGTGGATGGTGAGTGGGAAGAATCTAGGGTATGTTTTGTAGGGGTTTAAATGCCAGTGGAGAACACAATCAAAGTAAAAGAGGATTTCGTAAGAGACATCTTGATGTATCATTTAAGAAGTTTACCTCTAGTCACTATAATTGGGGGGGATTGGAACTGTGTAATAAGAGGGGAGACGTGGAGCCAAGGGAGGCGGGATGTGTGTTAGGGGCATTACGCAATGTGTTGCAGGATGTGGGGGTTAGGGATGTGGCGGGGAGGGGGGCATGGCGAATAGAGTTTACTTTTTTCAGACGAGGTTATTCAGCGAGGTTAGATAGGATTTATACATCGGAGGCAGTTAGTGTGAGAGAGGTGAAAACATTGGATGTGGGGTTTTCCAATCATAGGGCAGTTTTGGCAGAGCTGGATTGGGTGGGTGTGGTAAAAATACATTCAGGTTTCTGGAAGTTAAATGTGAAGCTAGTGAGGAGTGAGGTGGTGAGTGCGGAGTTTGGTGAATGGTGGGAATTTTTGTGGAGGGCAAGGGATGGGGCCAAGAGTATCTTGGACTGGTGGGAAAATAGGGCTAAACCTGGTATAGTGGGATTTTATAAATGTAAGGGAAGCAAGGAGGCGAGGTGGAGGCATGGTTTACAGAATTATTTGGAACAGCAGCTCAATGAGTGTTATGAAAGAAGGGGGGGACAGCAGTTCGAAGACATATTATTGCTCAGAAATAAATTAAAGAAAACACATAATGAAAGAATTGATGAAATAAGGGTAAGGGCGGGGATGGACGCAGTACAATGGGGTTATAAGCCTTCGGGAAGTGTGTTGAGAAGTTTTCGAATCAGGCAACAGGGGTCCACTATTTTACATTTAGAGGTTAGTGAAGATTTGGAAGGATATAACAAGGGGCAAATGCTAGTGACAACTGATGGAATAAGTAATTATGCTGATTATTGGTTTAAACGGAAATGGGCGAAGGGTAACGTTTGGATAGGTAGCGAGGAAAGGGGGGGTACAAGCCTTGGGGAAATGTAGGGAGGAAGTAGATGGGATGGATGGTGTAATTGGTATGGATGAAGTGAAAGAGGCGATGATCAATTTAAGTATGGGGAAAGCGCCTGGAATCAATGGGATTTCCAATGATTTTTATAGAGTTCAATGGGACCACATAAAGTATTGTCTGGTTCAGGTAATGAATTGTATGCTGCAGGAAGGAATGTTAGGAAGGACACAGAGGACGGGTGTGGTCGTACTAGTCAAGAAAAAGAAGGGAGAAGACTGAGCACGTACAGGCCCATATCTTTAATGTGCACTGACTATAAGATTTTTGCGAAGATACTAGGGAATAGGATAAAGAGGGTGATAGGTGGTATTGTACATAAGGGTGAGTTGGGAATTCCGGGTCGTAGTATGAGGGATGGACATAGTCGAATTAGGGAATTCTTAAAGGGTTGCAAGGGGGGGAGGAATTGGGCATTGACTGGGAGAATGCATATGACGGTGTGAATAGGGAGTTCCTGGTAGCTAATTTAATTAAGACGTCTGGGTTTTGGTGAAGGTATTGTAAAGTGGGTTGAGATACTGTATGCAGGAGCGGTGATACAGGTGCAAATAAATGGTAGGTTGGGTAGTATGTTGGAAATGGAGAAGGGTCTGAGGCAAGGGTGTCCTATGTCTCAAATTCTGTTTGCATGTATGCAACACCCGTTTTATGAAATGGTTGAAGAAAAAAAATTTTACAAGGGGAGGGGGAGGGGCTTACAGAGGTAGTAGGATATGTGGACGATACAACAGTACTGTTCGATGATGTAGAAGGATTGAGAAAGGTTGGGAGGGTAACGAAGATTTTTGGGGAGGCGTCGGGTATGAGAGTCAACAGAGTTAAATCGAAATTATTAGAGATAGGGGATAGGGTGGGGGGTAGAATGGGGTTGGAGTTCGGATGGGAAGTGACGGAACAGCTGAAAATTTGTGGAATTCTCTATATGACTGATGAGCAGGAGGCTCGACGCGTGAACTCAGAATTGGTGGGAGAGAAAGTTGTGCACAGGATTCGGAACCTAAGGGCGAGGGATGTTTCTTTAATGCAAAGGGCAATAATAATAAATTCATTGGTATATAGTAAAGTGTGGAATGTTGCTGTGGTGTATCCTTTAAGACGGCAGGAGATACAAGAGATACAGAGAAGGGTGCTCCGTTATGTTTGGGGTTTTGGAAGGACATGGCTCAGTAAAGAGGTGGTCATGACGAATGTACGCAGAGGGGGAGTAGGACTTTTGGCGCTGGGGCCAAGAGTAAAGGCAATGTATGTTAAACAGAGGTTCGTACGGGAGGGGGGGGGGTAAAAGGAGTGAGAGTGGGGAGAGTGATGGAAGATGTCCGACGTTGGTGGGGAGGAAATGAATTAATGGAATGCGAGACTATGCTCAGGTTATTGTTAGTCGTAGGAGAGGTAGACAAACTTAGGGTTGGAAGGTTGGTAGAGATGAGTAGAAAACCAGAAATCATGCAAGGGATATTGGTATACCCCTTGTATGATTGGGGTAAGATTTGGTATGAGTTCCAGAAGCTTAGATTAATGCAGAGGGTACGGGAATTAGTTTATAGGTTTGTAATGGGAATTTTGGCTTCGAAGTCTGCTTTGTGTGTGATGGGTTTGATAAGAGAAGCAAAATGCGAACATTGTGAGGAACCAGAAACAGCTTTTCATGCCGTTTACTTTTGGAAAGAGTTGGGGCAGGTACGGTTGTGGCTGGCAAGAGTTTTCAAGTTAATGGGAGAGGGTAACGTAGAGATTCTGCGAGCCCTAACATTAGAGGTACGAGGGGTGTCTGAGGATGTAAGGAGAGCCATTATGTATGTTGTGACAGATTTCTTGTTTTTTTTTCCTGTGGGTTGAGGGAAAAAAGGGGGGGATTAGAATTAGGGCAATTGCGGCGGGAATATATCGTACAGTATGTAGAAATAAACTCATTTATGGAAAACGGTGGGAAACACTGTTTCCGGAATCATAGAGAAATATTACGGTAAAGAGACTGATTAATGTGGCTCACTAAGTAAAAAGGGACCGTTTTGCTTTTTTAGCGAGGATATGACTATATTGGAGGATACGTGATAAGGTTGTTTGAGAGTTGTATGGTATGGATGGGCATGAAACACAGCAGTTTCATGCTTATCAATGCACGTCAAAGTATTATTACTGTTTGTCGTACATTGTACTGACAATTCAAGACAAAAACAAATGGTCATAAAAGCTTTTCTATTATTGTGTTAATGTGTGTGTATGAGTATGTAGGTATATGTGTAGGTGTATACATATATATGTATATATATGTAAATGTATATGTGTGTATATTAACTTTTTACGACAGCCTTTGTGTCATGCGACACAATTATTATATACATATGTAGGTACTTGTGAGATCTTGTGTCCTAACTAGATCTCTTTAGTAATATGTACCATAAGCCGTGAGTGGCATTATTACAGTAAGGATTTTCAGTGTAACAGAAGTTGAGTGACTGATCAAAGGTGAGTTTAAAGGAAGAAATTGTTTTTGTTAATAAGGGACATGTACGGAAGTTTATTTAAATGGATATTCTATGGTATTAGACGCGGTGGGCAGCCATGTTGGAGGATAATTATACTTTGAGCTTTTGACAGTCCAAGTGTGTGTTTAGTGTGTTGGCTTCGTGTGGCTCCACGCGTGACCACGAGGCAGCTCTGGGGTTGGTTTATACCCTTAATCAGCGTGTAAACACACCAGCCTCCTCTACAGCCTTCTCTGCTACGCAACGACGTCCATCTCGCCGTCCATGTGTGTTGTGTTCTTCCCAGTTTCCTTCAAGAAGTTCTACCTGGCTTAACCACGTGGGAACCCAGTTGGCTTAGCCCCTAAGCCAGCTCAGTTCAGCGTCTACAGTAGCTCGTGACTCATCATAGTGTCTACAACTACTCAGCGTCTACGTATCTCCAGCCAGTGCAGTTTTTTTTGTGTTGCCCAGTTTAATTTTTTTTCCCTTTCCCTTGCTGTTACATTCCCAGTTCATCACCAGTTCTGTTTTCCCCAGTGATTTGTTACAGTAAAACTTACTTGTCCCACTTCAAAGTTTCACTTAAGCTTGTTTTTAGCACGTTCGAGTAGTAAATGTTTTGTTCTCCGTGTGCTGAAGCCGCAGTCAGTCAGCGTGCCCAGACACACTTGCCAGTGTAAACAACCCACGCACAGCTGTGGTCCACGCCGGGTATCCACGTTCTTCTAATATCTTATACCCCCACAGAGTAACCCCGGTCTTTCCTGTTCTTCCCAAGTCCATTCTGATAATTTTTCCTATGACATTGAAGCCCCATAGCAGTGTACCAATGCTACGAGGCGTGTAGTGTTACTAGAGCATCACTGAAAGTTTCAGGACCTGCAGCACCCGTACCTTCGTCCATCTCCTGCACTCAAAGTTAAGTAAACAGTGACTTACCTAGCATTTCCTAATATTTTGTGACATTATTTAACTGTCCTGCACCAATACAGTTACAGTTACTGAAGCCATACTTCAGTAAATTGTTCACTGTCATCAGTGCACATTTTGCCACTTACCTACAGCTTCTTAAATTTTGTAAATTTATTTTTGCACTCCTACATTTTAAATTCCAGTATTTTATTCTGCTTCTTGCACCTCAGTTATTGATTTAAATTGTTCAGTGTTAACCATTTATACAATTTACCTCTCACATACAGTTTACATGTAATTCCTGTGTGCTGTTATTTTGTTAGTTGCACCTGCAAGTTAGCCACAGATTGTTGACAACCCTGCATTGTTTTGTTTGTTAGTGTTTTTTTCTTTTAATAAGTGTAATCTTCAAGTACTTAAGTATTAGTTTATTCTACCTGCAGTGATACAATCTGTGTCTAGCCCATTAAACTTTTCTTCTGTTTCCCCATTTATTTGCTCTACATATATTCTATGTTTTATCTGTGAATATTCACCTATGTGCATTGCATTTTGCTATTTTGTATACCCAAGTCATTGAGGGTATTTTTGGGAACCTGCTTATTTACCATTAATTACCAAAATTACTTGTGAAGTTAATTAATTTTGACCTTGAGATTGTGCAATTTTTTTTTTGCCAGTGTACACCCTGCTAACACCAGTTAACCTTTGCCATATTCTTGAATTTAATAGCACCTGCAATCTTTTTAAACTGTGCTTGCAGCACAGTTTAGTGTTGTGTAGTACCTGATTTATTTTAATTTTTGTGCAATTTTTGCTACCAGTGTTTACAGTTCAACTCCTTTTCATAAATTTTGTTGCCAGATTCCTGGTGAAATTATTGACTATCCTTAGCTTCATTTTGTGCACTTCCCTGTAGTACATTCACTTGCATACATCTCTTATTTTGTGTTCAGAGTGTACCACTATTTCCCTTTTTATTGTTGTTTTGCTCAAATTATTTCTATCACTAAGCAGTTTACCTAGTACTGTGGTGCTGAGTTCTCTTTGACTCTGTTTTGAATTGTAGCCAGTGCATACCATTTCTTGCTCTGACCTGTTTACCATCTTCGTGACCTACTTGCATTTGAACAATTGACGTCATGACTAAGACACGCAGTGGCCATGCCGTTAGTCCAGATTCTGCTGGTGCTAGCAATGGTGCCTCAGCCAGCATGAACACGCGGCAGGGCATCGAAGCCCCAGTGACATTTGGTCAACTTGTGGCTCAAGCCTCGACCACCAGTGGGCCGGCTCATCGTCCATACCCGACCCTTATTTTTGACGGTCGTTCAAATAGTTTAGAGCCATGGCTGCAGTCAGTCGAGACGACTGTTCAGGCTCTATTTGATAGTCCCACGGATACACAGTACATTCGTGCTGCTGTTGCAGCAGTGGATCTCACCCAGGATGATATAGGTGCCTTTGTGCAGCTCAAGCGCGTTTGTAAGATTCAGTCTTGGGGTGAACTTAAGGAGGAATTTAGGCGTTATTTTCGGCGTAGTCGCCAACGCCATTACATTGACATCGTTACCAGCGTCTTGGCCGAATGTCAATACCGGCACGAAAGCCCCCTGGCTTGCATTTGCCGGTTCGAGCAAGCCGCCACGGACTTTACTGATGCCATCAACTCCACTAAGTGGGTGGATGGTGATGGCCGTATTGCTATGCTAAAGACATCATCCCCATGCTGGCTGTCGGCATCATGCGGAGGGATGCCGCCCCTAACCTCTGGGTTGCCATTGATGCGCTAGGACTCGGCCCTCAGCACGACGTCCTGGGTGCATATGATGCCATCGACTCGCTCAAGCCGCCTTCCGAGCAAGGCAAGGTTTGCCGCTTTGCGGATGATCCCCTACCCATCCTTCCGGCGCCGTCCACAGTGACCCCGCGGTCGCAGCCGGAAGTCACTTTTGCTGCTGCTGTCAGACAGCCAGCCCACAAAGTTTCTAACCCCAGTCCCACTAACACGCGCCTAAGTAAAAATATTGACCACAGTAACAACAGTCAGTCTCATACAAAAAGGCAGTCATCGACTTCCTGGACCAGGGCGAAACGTCGCCAGCAGACACCACCCCCAACCTCACCCGCTAAGCGTGTAGTGACTTGTTTCAACTGTGGCAAACGAGGGCACTACCGATCGGAGTGTTACAAACCTAAGTCCCCGCAAAGTAACCGTCACAGTCCCCACGCTCAGTATCACAGTAACCATAACCGTCCCCACCGTCAAGGTAACCGTCACCGTCCCATGCTCAGCCTCGCGAAGGAGTCTGTGTTTACCACAATACTTCCAGTCATACCTCCCATGAGTGTAACAAGCTGCGAAGTATGCTGTCAGCTGAGTGGAGCAAGCAGTCGTCGCGCAATGCACGTGCTCGTAGAAGCCCTTCCACTAGTTCGGGGGAAGAGGCGCGTCCGCAAAACCAGCGAAAGACATAGTAACCCTGTCGGAGTCGCTGTATTCCGTCCCTGTCCGCAATGCATTCGCCGCCCTGGGCAGTGATACGCTTGCCGACAGTGAGGAAACCGAGTGTCTTGACGTTGTTGCCGAGACTCGTACCGTACCTTCCAGGTCGAGCCTCGTCAACAAGTGTCGAGCCTCGAGCAGCTGTGACTCCGGGGATCTCGTCGGCCTGTCATGCCTTCATGTTCGGTATGACAACCCATGTGGACCGCTCATCGAGTCCACTGTCCACAATAAGCCTGTTCAGCTTTTCCTAGATACAGGTTCGGTGGTTAACATTGTCCGCTCCACTTTTTTCCGAGACATTGGCCTTCACGCGGCCATGTTGACAGAGCCGTCTGCCATTCAGACCTTGAGAGGAGTCTCAGGTAATCCGCTGACGGTTCGCGGTCGCACAACGCTAGAATTTGTGGTCCAGGGTCACAAGCTGTCCGCAAAATTCTTAGTCGTAGATGGTATTGTTTTCCATGGTGACCTGCTCATAGGGTTCAAAACCATGGCAGATCTTAGGATCCGTTTAGATCCAGCTGAGTGGAAAGCGGAATTCAACGGAGTGGATGTGCCCTTCTGGGGCGTGCGCTTAGGATCCACTACGTGCTACTCTGTCTCAGAGTATGCACAGTGCCTAGAATCGTTGGAAACCGGTGGTTTCCATAGCACATTCTCCCCGGGGTCGGTCTCTTGTCCTGATCGACCTCGTAGTAGAGCTCGTTGCCCATCACCTCCTGGCCATCAGCGCGTAGTTACCAGTGAAACCCAGTCTGGGGACGCCCAGTCTAACCTTCACTCTAACTCTGACGCTGTTGTAGAGACCAGCAGTTGTCAAGCCGCAGTATCCCTGTCGGCAGGCGACTGTCTGACTCGTGTCATGGCATCAGCGAGCAGAGTTACTGCTTGTACAAAGTATGACGTCACTTTGTCAGCTAACTCGCTCACTCCTGTTACGGTGTACGTGAGCAGAGCTTTTGAAGGAGACCATGTGCTGGTTGACAACGACACATGCCGAGTCAAGGGCCTCTCCCTTGAACCATCCTTGCACACAGTGCAACGTGGTAAGTTGCAAGTCCTTGTTGTCAACATGCATAGTCGAGAATTTCCCCTGCGGAAGAATACCTCACTTGTCGACCTTGTCAGATTCCCTCTCCCGGTGAGAGTGGAGGGTGAAGCCCCAGCTGACTTCCTTGTGAGTGCAGTTCTCCCAGGCGAGTCTGCTGCTGACTCTTCCAACACCCGGCCAGTGCAGGAAGATGATCTAGCTTTGACAGACTATCCTGAAGAGGTCCCAAAACTTCTCCAGGTTCTCAATCGTGCACGTTCTGCAGTTGCACTAGATGGTGAGTCAATGGGTTTGACCCCACTGATCTCTCACCGTATTCCACTTGACAAAGGTACTAAACCCATTTATGTACCTGCGTATCGCCTGCCACATGCGCAAAGAGTCTTCGCCGAAGAACTCATTACACGGATGCTCCGTGATGGAGTTATTGAGGAGTCCACTTCCCCGTGGAATGCTCCCCTTATTCTGGTTCCCAAGAAAGACGGAACCTGGCGCCCTGTTATCGATTACAGGAAACTGAATGCATGTACCATCCCAGACCGCTTTCCATTGCCAGTTCTGAACGACCTGTTGCAGAACATCGGCGATAATAAGGTCTTTTCAACTCTTGATCTTCTTCAAGGGTTCTGGCAGATCCCCCTCGATGATGAGAGCAGAGAGTTGACAGCTTTCTCTACTCCAACTGGTCATTACCAGTTCAGGAGGATGCCCTTCGGCTTGCGCGGAAGCCCAATCACGTTTAGTCGTTTGATGACGACAATTTTCCGTACCCTCCTAGGTGGCACGCTCATGGTCTACCTGGATGATCTCATAGTCATGTCGCAAGATGTCCCGTCACATCTTGAGAAACTTGACAGGGTATTGGACAGGCTAGCTCAGGCAAATCTTAAGGTAAAGCTCTCCAAATGTCATTTCCTCCGGAAGGAAATAAAATTTCTGGGTCACGTAGTAACTCAGAATGGCATAAAGACGGACGAGTCTAAAATCTCGGCCGTGCAGAAATTCCCCAGACCCATGACGGCGGATGCAGTCCGGTCCTTCATAGGCCTGGCGGGTTTCTACCGCACCTTTATCGCAGGTTTCTCCACCATTGCTGCACCCCTGACACGCTTACTCAAGAAGGATGCCCCTTTTGAGTGGACGTGTGATCAGGAACGAGCTTTTGTCATTCTTAAGAACAAGTTAACATCAGCCCCAACCCTTAGATTCCCTGATTTCACCAAGGCATTTACCTTGACGACTGATGCCAGCAAAGTTGGCATCGGTGCAGTCTTGTCACAGGAATCTAATGGTAAGCAACAGCCTATTGCCTATGCTAGCCGTGTTCTTACTAAAGCGGAAGTCAATTATTCAGTGACAGAGCTAGAAGCTTTAGCCATTGTATGGGCCCTGAGTCATTTTCGGGATATCATCTATCATTATCCTATCAAGATTTATACAGATCATTTACCCTTATTGGCCCTTTTTGCGAATAAGAACCTCTCGGGAAAGCATGCTCGGTGGTCGCTCACGTTCAATGACTACAACCCTGAAATTTGCTATGTCCCAGGTAAGCAAAATGTTGTAGCTGATGCCCTGTCGAGACATATAGCATTCGTGAGTGTCGGCAATTCGTTCTCTGTTGAGGATCTCGAGAGAGCCCAACGACAGGACCCTGTGTGGTCTCCAGTCCTTCGTTTCCTGACCAAGGAGGACGTTGACTTACAGGTCAAGTCTCCCGTTCCACTGAAGGATTTAGTGGTCAACCAAGGAGTACTGTGCCGTGTTGCACAGCTGGTGGACCCCGGCAGAACCGTATACCAACTGGTGATACCAGAGTCCATGATACCAGCTACTCTTAGGTTGATCCACAATGTCCCAGGTGTAGCGCACCCCGGGAAGGACCGCAGTATCAAACAGGCACGAATGAAATATTTCTGGCCTAAGATGGCATCGGACATTGCCAAGCATGTACACCAGTGTGTTGTCTGCCTACAGCACAAGGGTACCATTACAGGTCCTAACCCCATTCTAAAGTATCCCATTACAAAGGAGCCCTGGGAGAGAACTTCTGTCGACCTGTTGACGAACTTCTCGACCTCGGAGAAGGGAAATAAGCACCTGCTTGTAATGGTAGATAACTTGACGCGGTACAGTGAATTAGTACCCATTCCTGATAAAACCGCTGAAACGGTCGCTAGTGCTTTCCGTGAGCATGTTGTTCTTCGTCATACTTGCCCACGTGTCCTTCTGTCAGACAATGGGTCTGAGTTTATAAATGGCATAATGCAGGATCTTTGCTCCAGATTCAACATTCATCAAGCGCCAGTAGCTCCACGCCACCCTGCGAGTAATGGTCTTGCTGAACGTACAAATCGCAAAGTCCTGGAGGTGCTCAGAGTAACCGTTAACCCAAGTTGTACTACATGGGATGAGGCTATCCCAGATGTTCAGTGTACATTAAATTCCTCCCTCAACAGCTCGATCGGTGAGACACCTCATTTTGCTTTGTATGGCTATGACAAGCGCTTACCATATGAAATTCTGTTTACTCCACCTAGACCTACTTACGATACTGATAACCCCAGTGTAGTAAAGATGAGGACAACGCAGCTTGTCTTCCAGCGGGTACGAGAGAACCTTATGAAAGCTACTGATAGGTTCACGTCTGAGCGCAATGCCCGCGCCAAGGAAAGCAAAGTGGAACCAGGTTGCAAAGTTATGTTGCTCAACCCAGTGCAGACCCCAGGTATGCACAAACTTGTCCCAAAGTTTGTGGGTCCTTACCGTGTCCTACGACAGCTCCGTGGCAATAAGTTCGAGGTGAGGGAGATTGCTACGGGAACTATCAAGGAAGCCCACCTTGATCACATGAAGTATGTGGACCATATGCAGGCCGAAGCAGAGCTGGAGGCGCGTGCGTTGCAACGCCACGATCAGACTAATGTTAGGGACAAACCGTCTATCCCTTCTCCCACTACTACTGGTACGGAAGACGGCCCAGTAAGGCTCCATACTTATGGCCTGCGACCCAGGACAACAGTACATTTCTGTGACATTGACGTACCTACTGACTTGTCTGACTCCTACGCTAGTTATGCTAATTGTTTGCTTGCAGAAATGGGTATAAATGCACACACATTGTATAGCTAGTCGATAATAGAGTCAGGGTGGACAACATCATGTAATTATGTAAATACTTTTAGAAGGGTACCCAGAGTGTAATGAATTCCATGGATATAGTATTATTGTACGTATGTGCACCAGTGTTTTTATAACAAAAGGAAAAAAAGCCTGTATTCTCTCTCCTCGATGAAACAGCGCGGGCAAACCAGTTTTCTCTTCCCCTGAATGGGAGAGTTTTTTTTTGCCTGTTGCATTATGTCCATTTTTTGATTTACTAGTGAGCGAAAGCCAGTCCCTCTCTGGGGTAGCTAGTGTACGTAATTCCTTTTTACCTACGGGCCCACCAGTATTGTCGCGTCGGGACGACGCGCGGTAGGTGGCCGAGCGTATGTAGACAGCCTGTACTGTCTGCACAGACAGCCCATGCTGTCTGCCAACTTAGTTCATATTTCGCGCCACTCAGGTGCCGCCCTCTGTAGCCAGGCCTCTAGGTAGGCACGCCACCCTGCCGGCCCATGCCTCTCCCTCATTCCTAGGCTGACCGACTTGAAGAAGATTGAGACACTTATGCAGCATATAGGAATCTTTATTCAGGAAACGTTTCGCCACACAGTGGCTTCATCAGTCCAATACAAAGAGGAAGGCGTAAGGAGAGGAGGAGTATGAGGTAATCAGTCCCTCAGCCTGGAGTCGATGTGTTCAGTCCATCAATCTTGTAGAATGTACAGCATAGGGCCGTAGACGTGGCTTATATACTGTAGTGAGGTGACTTGAAGCAGACGGAGGCGGGATCATAGTGGTATCATCCACTAGTCGAAGTAGGTCTTTGTCCAAAGGTTGAACAAGCGTTGAAGAATTCTTTGTAAGAAGATCCCATGATGCTGCAGTGTCTGACAGTTGTGATGAATGGTTTGAAAAACCGACAAGTTGAAGATTGAGACACTTATGCAGCATATGGGAATCTTTATTCAGGAAACGTTTCGCCACACAGTGGCTTCATCAGTCCAATACAAAGAGGAAGGCGTAAGGAGAGGAGGAGTATGAGGTAATCAGTCCCTCAGCCTGGAGTCGATGTGTTCAGTCCATCAATCTTGTAGAATGTACAGCATAGGGCCGTAGACGTGGCTTATATACTGTAGTGAGGTGACTTGAAGCAGACGGAGGCGGGATCATAGTGGTACCATCCACTAGTCGAAGTAGGTCTTTGTCCAAAGGTTGAACAAGCGTTGAAGAATTCTTTGTAAGAAGATCCCATGATGCTGCAGTGTCTGACAGTTGTGATGAATGGTTTGAAAAACCGACAAGTTGAAGATTGAGACACTTATGCAGCATATGGGAATCTTTATTCAGGAAACGTTTCGCCACACAGTGGCTTCATCAGTCCAATACAAAGAGGAAGGCGTAAGGAGAGGAGGAGTATGAGGTAATCAGTCCCTCAGCCTGGAGTCGATGTGTTCAGTCCATCAATCTTGTAGAATGTACAGCATAGGGCCGTAGACGTGGCTTATATACTGTAGTGAGGTGACTTGAAGCAGACGGAGGCGGGATCATAGTGGTACCATCCACTAGTCGAAGTAGGTCTTTGTCCAAAGGTTGAACAAGCGTTGAAGAATTCTTTGTAAGAAGATCCCATGATGCTGCAGTGTCTGACAGTTGTGATGAATGGTTTGAAAAACCGACAAGTTGAAGATTGAGACACTTATGCAGCATATGGGAATCTTTATTCAGGAAACGTTTCGCCACACAGTGGCTTCATCAGTCCAATACAAAGAGGAAGGCGTAAGGAGAGGAGGAGTATGAGGTAATCAGTCCCTCAGCCTGGAGTCGATGTGTTCAGTCCATCAATCTTGTAGAATGTACAGCATAGGGCCGTAGACGTGGCTTATATACTGTAGTGAGGTGACTTGAAGCAGACGGAGGCGGGATCATAGTGGTACCATCCACTAGTCGAAGTAGGTCTTTGTCAAAGGTTGAACAAGCGTTGAAGAATTCTTTGTCAGAAGTAGGTCTTTGTCCAAAGGTTCTTCAGCGCTTGTTCAACCTTTGGACAAAGACCTACTTCGACTAGTGGATGATACCACTATGATCCCGCCTCCGTCTGCTTCAAGTCACCTCACTACAGTATATAAGCCACGTCTACGGCCCTATGCTGTACATTCTACAAGATTGATGGACTGAACACATCGACTCCAGGCTGAGGGACTGATTACCTCATACTCCTCCTCTCCTTACGCCTTCCTCTTTGTATTGGACTGATGAAGCCACTGTGTGGCGAAACGTTTCCTGAATAAAGATTCCCATATGCTGCATAAGTGTCTCAATCTTCAACTTGTCGGTTTTTCAAACCATTCATCACAACTGTCAGACACTGCAGCATCATGGGATCTTCTTACAAAGAATTCTTCAACGCTTGTTCAACCTTTGGACAAAGACCTACTTCGACTAGTGGATGATACCACTATGATCCCGCCTCCGTCTGCTTCAAGTCACCTCACTACAGTATATAAGCCACGTCTACGGCCCTATGCTGTACATTCTACAAGATTGATGGACTGAACACATCGACTCCAGGCTGAGGGACTGATTACCTCATACTCCTCCTCTCCTTACGCCTTCCTCTTTGTATTGGACTGATGAAGCCACTGTGTGGCGAAACGTTTCCTGAATAAAGATTCCTATATGCTGCATAAGTGTCTCAATCTTCAACTTGTCGGTTTTTCAAACCATTCATCATGACCGACTTGACAGACACAAGTGCTCCCCCTCCAGGGACTGGCTTGCGGTCACTCCCTCACACTGCCCGTTGTGTACTCACTCCTACCCAATTAAAGCCAAACTAGTCCACGGCCGTATCATTGCTTATTAAAATGGTATAAAATACCGACAGGTTGTTAGGTAAGACACATATGCAACAGTTAGGTATCTTTATTATGAAACGTTTCGCCTACACAGTAGGCTTCTTCAGTCGAGTACAGAAAAGTTGATAGAAGCAGAAGATACTTGAAGACGATGTAATCAGTCCATCACCCTTAAAGAATTGAGGTGGTCAGTCCCTCAGTCTGGAGAAGAGCATTGTTCCATAGTATGAAACAATATATTGTTTCATACTATGGAACAATGCTCTTCTCCAGACTGAGGGACTGACCACCTCAATTCTTTAAGGGTGATGGACTGATTACATCGTCTTCAAGTATCTTCTGCTTCTATCAACTTTTCTGTACTCGACTGAAGAAGCCTACTGTGTAGGCGAAACGTTTCATAATAAAGATACCTAACTGTTGCATATGTGTCTTACCTAACGTATCATTGCTACCTACGCTACCTCCATCGGCACTAACCGTTGTTCAGCAGAAGAATAGTAATAACATGTAACCTTGGCTTTTTGTTCATAAATATTGTAAAATATATGATAAAACATATATAATATTGGGAGGGGCCTCAGGTTCATGGCTTTTATCTTAGTATTGTGGGATATTAACACTATGTTCAGTATCTATATAGGCCATGTTATTTTTTAGTTGTTTGTATATTATGTGAAATAAGTACTTACAAAAGTATGAGATAGATTAGGCATTAACTTCCACGGCATTTGTCATAGTGTGGAAAAAAAGGTTTAAGTTTTTTTAACATCAGATCGGTGAGTTATTTTTTGATGGTAGGGAAAGTGAGTTAGTACATGAAATAATTTTATGTTTTTTCTTCATATCTATATGTTGTAATAAGGAATGGATAGTTTTAGGGTTTTTAGCAGCAGTTAAAATGTACAACTGGCTTCAGGATGCCAAGTGTGTAATGTCTTCATGTATGGAGACCCTTTATTTTGCATTTGAAGTTTCTATATTTTAATTGTTATATTGTAATTTCGATTTAATAAAAATAAAAAAAATTGAATAAGAGATGATCCGAATTGGATGAATAATGGCTCAAACAACTTTTTTGGCAGATGAAAGGCATTTACAGGCTTATCAAAAGAGGTGAGGACCATATCATACATCAGTATGCTTACATTAAGACAGAAATTTAAAAAAGAAAGCAGAAGAAAAGCTAAACAGGACTATGAAATTAAAGCTGCTAAGAATTCCAAAACAGAGTAATGTTTTTTCATTGTATAAAGACCAAAGTTTAGATTTAGTCTCGAGATACTCCCCAGATAGGGAGCCAAGGCCGGGTCACCACTACTTGGAAAAGACCCGGGCCGGGAGAGTACCGGCGAATAAGAAAAAAAATAAATAAAAGTGAGGTCCTAATAAAACTAACTCTGGACAACTTACTGACAATTAGAATGAAATGTGCTCGATTTTTAATAATTATTTTCTCTCGGTTTTCACTCAAAAGGACACAGACAATATCCAAATAAAATGGGTCTATGTAAAATAAATTATGTAATATCGCAGTTACTAGGGATATGATAGTTAATCAGGTTGAACGATTCAAGAATAATATATCCCCAGACTCCGATGAACTTTTTCAAGGGTTCTTAGAGTGCAAAATGAACTTTGTGAACTCTTAACTCCCAAAATATCTCTTCAAACAGGTGTAGAGTGGAAGATGGGTTAAGCAATTCCTATTTGTAAAGTAGGAGATAACTCATTACTGTCAAATTGCTGCCCAATAATCTAACCTCAATTATAGGCAAATTACTAATCAATTATAGCTTGATAAGTATAATTTGATTAATGATACCCAACATGGATTCACGAGGGGCCATTCAGTATATCATTTGAGGAAGTAGATCATAATGACAAATACAATATTGTTTATTTAAATTTAGGTAAAGCCTTTGATAAGGTATGAAACAAGACTGTTAAGAAAAATGGCAGCTCATAATACTGGGGAAAAAGTTCTGTCATGGATTACAAGAAGCAGAGTGTCTGCATATGTGGGATGAAATCTGTGTGAGGATCAATCACAATGTGCGTTCCACAAGGATCAGTTTTAGGTCCATTCTTGTTCATAATATACATTAATGATCTTGACAAGGGAATAACAAGTGATGTAAGCAAATTTGCTGACGACTCAAAAATATGCAGGTTAAAATATTCAGAGAAAGATGTCACTGAACTTCAGGAAGATTTAGACAATCTGCTGTCGTGGTCAGAAAAGTGGCAGATGCAGGTCAACGTAGATAAATGAAAAGTCCTGATGCTCGGGTATATACTTAACCCTAGCACTTATAAACTAAATAATGTAGAATTTGTCGATACTAAATGCGGAAAGGACTTGCGAGTTATAAGGAGATAAGAAATGAGGAATGCTGCAGCAAGCCTGTTAGCCCATACTAGGCAGGTCGTTCACAAATTCATCCTGCTAACAGAATAGTAAGCAATGGTAAGCAACATCCTGAATCCAAAACAGCAATGGCCCTGCGTATGTAATATGGCAAATAGATTACTGGGATTTACTTAAAAGAGAGTAAACAACAGGGGTTCAGAATCTATACTACAGTTTAGACATCAGTAAGGTCTCACTTAAAATTATATAACTCAGTTCTGGTATCCATACTACTGAATGGAAATTAATTCATTAGAGAACATCCAAAAAAAGAATGAGAAAATTAATCCACTGCATGAGAAATCATTCACACAAAGATAGATTGAGAGACCTTAACCAACATTCTCATGCAAGACTCTGAATGAGGGGAAACATAATTTAACTGTACAAGTGGAAGAACGGCACAAATTATTGAGATATAAATAAATTTCAAAACAGAACTCGAAATAATGAATTCAAACTCGATAGATTTTGATTTTGAAAGGGTGTAAGAAATTACTGGTTTTTAAATAGAGTAGTCAATGATTGGAACACTTTGACTAGTAGGTTATTGAAGCTAAAACCTTAAGTAGCTTCAAATATGAGCGAGAGGGGTTGAATCTGAGTAGGACATGCACAACATGCTCGGTTATTAGCGCACTTAGTTCATATATTAAAGTCCGTGGTTCGATCACTGGTTCGAACAGAGACATTAGGATGCGTTTCCATAAGAACCATGCAGTCCCTGTTCACCTAGCAATAAATAGGTACCTCGGTGTTAGCCGACTAGTGTGGGCCGCTCCCTGGGGACAAAATTATTCTAATTCGCCCGAAATGCTCTGCATAATAAGTTCCTATATATATAAAGGATGTCACTGATGTCAGCTATGGTCTGTATATGTTGTACATGTACTTGTAGAAATAAAGATTTATTATTACTATTATTATTGATGAAATTAAGACACATGTGCAACATCTGGGTATTTTTATTGTAGACGTTTCGACATTCAGTGGCTTTATCAATACAAATTCCAGGACATATCTTGAAGATAGAACTATGTACAGAAGATGAGGTAATCAGTCCCTCAACCTTGGAGTAGGTGCGAAGAGCACCGTAGTCGTGGAGATTCTGAAACTCCACGACTTGGACCCTTTCAGGGTCCAAGGCCAAAATCTGAAGTGGTGCTCCAGTGTCCAAGAAATTTTGAAAAAAAAATATTATTTTTTCTTTCAGAATTAAAGAGTATATTTTTGTGAAGGTAATAAGACTAAAAACAATCTGATCAGTACTTACCGAGATACAGTATCGAGAAATTGACCCAAAATGACCGGGTGGCGGCAACATCGACGATTTCCACACACGCGCATTATTTTATTTAACGTTTTTAGTATTTTTTTCTTTTCTTTTCTAATTTTTTTCTTTTCCTACTAACATTTGGGTCCTGAGAGACCAATACTGCATATAATGTATATATATAAACTCACTGTATTGAACATAATAACCGCACTAAAGTTATTATCATATTATTGTTTACCACTTTTGTTTATTACAATAAACATGCACAAATCTTGTATAATACTAATGTTCTATCATATATTTACATACAATCACTGGACATGGTTTTAAAACTGCTGGAGCTTGTGGAACTCCTTGAAACAAGGCACCATGCACAGAGGAACCTTACATCCTGGGGACAAGATTAAGGACCACAATGGAAATAAGTTAGACAGTCCTCGATGACGCACTGACTTTCTTGGGTTATCCTGGGTGGCTAACCCTCCGGGGTTAAAAATCCGAACAAAATCTTATCTTATCTTACATTCCTCACACATAAACCGAGTGTCTTTGCGTCTTTGTTGCCATCGTTTTGTTTGTGCACAGACAATGCATCTC
This sequence comes from Cherax quadricarinatus, assembly GCF_038502225.1. Taxonomy (NCBI): domain Eukaryota; kingdom Metazoa; phylum Arthropoda; class Malacostraca; order Decapoda; family Parastacidae; genus Cherax; species Cherax quadricarinatus. Next base: position 4,365 of record NW_027197777.1, on the reverse strand, counting down.
TTCTGAGCAAATTTCTTCTGAGTTGCAGGAAGCTGTATTATGAAATGATCAGCTTCCCTCCTCAAACGCTTTGGTATATCCTGAGGAGTTCGAGGACCTTGTTGTATAGCAGGTGTTGTTACCTGGTACTTCATTGTGAGTTGTCTGACAACAGACAAACAAAATTCACCATATGGTGGTCTGTTGCCAGTCTTCATTTGGTACATATTATATGCATTGAGCATTGAAATGTCCATGAGATGGAAGAAAAGTTTCATGTACCACTTGTAACTCTTACGAACACAATCAACAAAGCCAATCTGCATGTCACATTTGTCAAACAAGCGCATGTTTTGTGTATAATCAATCACTGTCACTGGTTTTCGATCGTGTTCATTAGTCACTCGATCAACTTTGCCACTGTCTTGCATTTTGTTACGGTAAATGGTTGTAAACAATGTGACATCTAGTTTGCCATGCCACCGTAATGCCATGATGTCATTGGCAGTAAACACTTACACGTCATCACCACGAGCACCTGCGTTGAGCCTGGGCATATGTTTACGTTTAGAACGCACTGTGCCACACACATCTGTCTTGTTCACTCGCAAGAAATCACTGAGTAAAGGGCTTGTGTACCAGTTATCGGTATATAATGCATGCCCCTTACCAAGATAAGGTGCCATCATGCTTCTCACTACGTCACCTGAGATACCCAATAACATCTTGGTATCTTTCAATGTTTTACTTCCCGTATTATCATTCCCATGTTTTTTTTATCCATCCTGTGGACGGTATTTTTTTATTATCACACCGGCCGATTCCCACCAAGGCAGGGTGGCCCGAAAAAGAAAAACTTTCACCATCATTCACTCCATCACTGTCTTGCCAGAAGGGTGCTTTACACTACAGTTTTTAAACTGCAACATTAACACCCCTCCTTCAGAGTGCAGGCACTGTACTTCCCATCTCCAGGACTCAAGTCCGGCCTGCCGGTTTCCCTGAATCCCTTCATAAATGTTACTTTGCTCACACTCCAACAGCACGTCAAGTATTAAAAACCATTTGTCTCCATTCACTCCTATCAAACACGCTCACGCATGCCTGCTGGAAGTCCAAGCCCCTCGCACACAAAACCTCCTTTACCCCCTCCCTCCAACCCTTCCTAGGCCGACCCCTACCCCGCCTTCCTTCCACTACAGACTGATACACTCTTGAAGTCATTCTGTTTCGCTCCATTCTCTCTACATGTCCGAACCACCTCAACAACCCTTCCTCAGCCCTCTGGACAACAGTTTTGGTAATCCCGCACCTCCTCCTAACTTCCAAACTACGAATTCTCTGCATTATATTCACACCACACATTGCCCTCAGACATGACATCTCCACTGCCTCCAGCCTTCTCCTCGCTGCAACATTCATCACCCACGCTTCACACCCATATAAGAGCGTTGGTAAAACTATACTCTCATACATTCCCCTCTTTGCCTCCAAGGACAAAGTTCTTTGTCTCCACAGACTCCTAAGTGCACCACTCACTCTTTTTCCCTCATCAATTCTATGATTCACCTCATCTTTCATAGACCCATCCGCTGACACGTCCACTCCCAAATATCTGAATACGTTCACCTCCTCCATACTCTCTCCCTCCAATCTGATATTCAATCTTTCATCACCTAATCTTTTTGTTATCCTCATAACCTTACTCTTTCCTGTATTCACCTTTAATTTTCTTCTTTTGCACACCCTACCAAATTCATCCACCAATCTCTGCAACTTCTCTTCAGAATCTCCCAAGAGCACAGTGTCATCGGCAAAGAGCAGCTGTGACAACTCCCACTTTGTGTGTGATTCTTTATCTTTTAACTCCACGCCTCTTGCCAAGACCCTCGCATTTACTTCTCTTACAACCCCATCTATAAATATATTAAACAACCACGGTGACATCACACATCCTTGTCTAAGGCCTACTTTTACTGGGAAAAAATTTCCCTCTTTCCTACATACTCTAACTTGAGCCTCACTATCCTCGTAAAAACTCTTCACTGCTTTCAGTAACCTACCTCCTACACCATACACTTGCAACATCTGCCACATTGCCCCCCTATCCACCCTGTCATACGCCTTTTCCAAATCCATAAATGCCACAAAGACCTCTTTAGCCTTATCTAAATACTGTTCACTTATATGTTTCACTGTAAACACCTGGTCCACACACCCCCTACCTTTCCTAAAGCCTCCTTGTTCATCTGCTATCCTATTCTCCGTCTTACTCTTAATTCTTTCAATTATAACTCTACCATACACTTTACCAGGTACACTCAACAGACTTATCCCCCTATAATTTTTGCACTCTCTTTTATCCCCTTTGCCTTTATACAAAGGAACTATGCATGCTCTCTGCCAATCCCTAGGTACCTTACCCTCTTCCATACATTTATTAAATAATTGCACCAACCACTCCAAAACTATATCCCCACCTGCTTTTAACATTTCTATCTTTATCCCATCAATCCCGGCTGCCTTACCCCCTTTCATTTTACCTACTGCCTCACGAACTTCCCCCACACTCACAACTGGCTCTTCCTCACTCCTACAAGATGTTATTCCTCCTTGCCCTATACACGAAATCACAGCTTCCCTATCTTCATCAACATTTAACAATTCCTCAAAATATTCCTTCCATCTTCCCAATACCTCTACCTCTCCATTTAATAACTCTCCTCTCCTATTTTTAACTGACAAATCCATTTGTTCTCTAGGCTTTCTTAACTTGTTAATCTCACTCCAAAACTTTTTCTTATTTTCAACAAAATTTGTTGATAACATCTCACCCACTCTCTCATTTGCTCTCTTTTTACATTGCTTCACCACTCTCTTAACTTCTCTCTTTTTCTCCATATACTCTTCCCTCCTTGCATCACTTCTACTTTGTAAAAACTTCTCATATGCTAACTTTTTCTCCCTTACTACTCTCTTTACATCATCATTCCACCAATCGCTCCTCTTCCCTCCTGCACCCACTTTCCTGTAACCACAAACTTCTGCTGAACACTCTAACACTACATTTTTAAACCTACCCCATACCTCTTCGACCCCATTGCCTATGCTCTCATTAGCCCATCTATCCTCCAATAGCTGTTTATATCTTACCCTAACTGCCTCCTCTTTTAGTTTATAAACCTTCACCTCTCTCTTCCCTGATGCTTCTATTCTCCTTGTATCCCATCTACCTTTTACTCTCAGTGTAGCTACAACTAGAAAGTGATCTGATATATCTGTGGCCCCTCTATAAACATGTACATCCTGAAGTCTACTCAACAGTCTTTTATCTACCAATACATAATCCAACAAACTACTGTCATTTCGCCCTACATCATATCGTGTATACTTATTTATCCTCTTTTTCTTAAAATATGTATTACCTATAACTAAACCCCTTTCTATACAAAGTTCAATCAAAGGGCTCCCATTATCATTTACACCTGGCACCCCAAACTTACCTACCACACCCTCTCTAAAAGTTTCTCCTACTTTAGCATTCAAGTCCCCTACCACAATTACTCTCTCACTTGGTTCAAAGGCTCCTATACATTCACTTAACATCTCCCAAAATCTCTCTCTCTCCTCTGCATTCCTCTCTTCTCCAGGTGCATACACGCTTATTATGACCCACTTCTCGCATCCAACCTTTACTTTAATCCACATAATTCTTGAATTTACACATTCATATTCTCTTTTCTCCTTCCATAACTGATCATTTAACATTACTGCTACCCCTTCCTTTGCTCTAACTCTCTCAGATACTCCAGATTTAATCCCATTTATTTCCCCCCACTGAAACTCTCCTACCCCCTTCAGCTTTGTTTCGCTTAGGGCCAGGACATCCAACTTCTTTTCATTCATAACATCAGCAATCATCTGTTTCTTGTCATCCGCACTACATCCACGCACATTTAAGCAACCCAGTTTTATAAAGTTTTTCTTCTTCTCTTTTTTAGTAATTGTATACAGGAGAAGGGGTTACTAGCCCATTGCTCCCGGCATTTTAGTCGCCTCATACGACACGCATGGCTTACGGAGGAAAGATTCTTTTCCACTTCCCCATGGACAATAGAAGAAATAAAAAAGAACAAGAGCTATTTAGAAAAAGGAGAAAAACCTAGATGTATGTATATATATATATGCATGTGCGTGTCTGTGAAGTGTGACCAAAGTGTAAGTAGGAGTAGCAAGATATCCCTGTTATCTTAGCGTGTTTATGAGACAGAAAAAGAAACCAGCAATCCTACCATCATGCAAAACAGTTACAGGTTTTTGTTTCACAGTCATCTGGCAGGACGGTAGTACTTCCCTGGGTGGTTGCTGTCTACCAACCTACTACCT